>NC_092868.1:2503188-2522094 GCF_032062135.1 Pyxicephalus adspersus
GAGGAGGGCGGAAGATAAAACGGTGAGACAGTAAATGGAATGAATGTGGTAAAAGCCCTGATGAAGCGGGGAGGGGAGCGCAGCGGAGATCTATTCACAGCGTTGGCGCCTTTTCTCTGCAGACCTCCTCTTGTTCTGGCTACGCTCGCCGCTCGCTAAAGAGCCTGCACGGTCAAAAAAACCTTTTTTGTGGCGGCCGTTTCCAGGGAGCCTCTCCGTCCGCACCTGAATCATATCTGCAAGGAACAATAAGCCGCCTACTCCAGTTCACTAAGACGAGCGCAGAAAAAAAAAACCCTAATTGCTTTTCAGCACGGAGTTCTTTTCCCTGCAGCTTAAAGGGACAATCACACCTTAAAAAATGACCAACAGAACCAAAAGAGGAACTTTTTGAAAAATAAACCGGTCCCCGACTTTATTAGAACTTACTCAGCCCGATCTTGGCCAGGTGCATCCGGTTGACCCAGGAGATTTTGCTCAGTGGATTCGGAGTGAGGAAAAGAACCATGAGGCTCATTGGACGCCCAGACCTGGAGGGAGGAAAAAATTAGGATTAGGACCCAACAGCAGTAGGGTTGAGGGTGGGGGTAATGATGGTCTGATGTACATGGACTGATCCCTACGACCCCTTAAACCTGGGACCCGGTGTTCTCCTGAACACTGAACGCCCCCCCTCTTGTCTCTTGATCTTTGCTAGGTGCCCATCACCTCCCATGGCCTCATGACCACAGAAGGACCACACCCCCCCCTACTGGACATTTTCCACTCACTTGTCAGACTTGCGGGGCATCTGGAGCTGCAGGCGGAGGTGACACTTGTTAGCCGATTGGATTTCCTCCTCTTTCAGCCTGATGAGTCTCTGAAGACCTAAACACCAATCCTGGGCCACCGTCATGTTCAGGTTCTGAGGCAGAAGCAGAATTCAGGAAGAAGTCAGGATGACAGCAGGTAAAAAGCATGGACAGCTCTTACACAGACGGGACTCACCTGATAGCTGCCATGCAAGGTGCTGATGAGCTGCGTGATCTGCTCCACCACATCCAGGTCCTTCTTGATGTCCTGTAGTTCCTGGTACAGCCGAGGTGACCCCAGTGACACTTTATCTAAGGAGACATAGAAACGTATAGGAACGTGCTCTGTGACTGCCTCCTGCATGGAGTGAGGCGGGGGGGGTTACTTACTTTGACCAGCAGAGGGCGACTGTTTCTTGCCAGATGACTGTTGGCTGCTTGCCGTTTCCTTTTCCAGCGCGTTCCCTTCCTGTCCGAATTCCGCCACGTGGAGCTGAGACAAAGCGCCGTTCCATTTTAGCACATAACGGGGTCCAAGCGGAACCAGATTGCCGATATCCGGTTGTCCCCTGGATAAAGCAGAGAAAAGGGGGTCAGGGCTTCTTAAAGGAGAATTCTTAATTCCACTTTCTATTTAAAGAAAAATGTTTTTGATGAATCCGGGGAGACAAATTTGGAATATAAAGAAAATCCTAATTTTATTTTATATATTCTTACATATGATATAATTGTAATAAAGAGGACCTGTCAGGCAGGAAACCCCTTCCCCAATAATGGCCGATTCTGCTTTTCATAAAGCTTTATTAACAAAATACCAATAAACAACATACATTCAGGACGTTGCTGCAATCTAGGGCCCGTCGTAGAATAGGGGACCCCCTTTCCTGCAGGACATACTTACTTGAAGTTGATGTTGGCACAGACCAGCACGTCGTTCAGTAGGAAGAGTTTGCGTTCCTTAGATTTAAGGAGTTGTCCCTTTTCCCCGTACACCATCTCGGTGAGGGTCTCGCAGAGGAGGAGCTGATGCTGCCCGGTGCTCAGACTCTGCAGACACAGACAGGGACAACTAAACACAGCAATCCTCAGAATAGACACAACACAGGAGGTGTTCTGCTGCCACCTGCTGGACACTTTACATACTTCATAATTGGTAAAAAGAGTTAGAAAACATCGTTTTTCCCCATTCCCCGCCGTTCCTCCTGCAGTTCCTCACCTTGTGCAGGGCGCTCCTTTCGTTTATACTTTTGCACAGTTGCTGGATTTCCGCCACCTGGTCGGCGACCCTTTTCTGTTCGTTCAGCTTCTCCGCCAGCGTTTCCAGCTCAGTCAGAGCCAGCTGCAGGTCACGCGGTCCGGGCTCGCTGCTTGTTTCTTCTGCAAGGGAAAAGAATGCGATGAAATGGGTAAAAAAGGGCCCATGGGAACTCACAGGGCCACAAATTTAAAAATCTCACCCTTAGGAAGTCCAGGAAAGCCGGCTTGGTCAGACACGCCTTCTTAATCAGATTCATGGCATTGGTGAAGTTATTGACGTATTCGCTGTACACATCCAGGACCATGGACTTAGAGAACTGCAAATGGAGGGGAAATTCACAGGGAGAGACTCAATACTTCAATATAGCTCTGTCATATACCGGAGCATTGTACAGAGATCACTAAGCCAGCAAAGGAGCTGACACTCTAATGTCCCCCTACAGTCACACACTAATATTATACATTTATATAGCTCTGACATATACCGCAAAGCTGTACAGAGATCCCAGTCACCCCTCCCACCCATCATTGGACAATAATCTGGGATTGTCCATTTTTCATCTCTGGCTCCCAGCCATCCCACAGCCCAGTTATTTTGGATTTTCAGACTTCCCCTTTCTGCCGTTACACAATCATGAAATCTGTGTCCCCACAGGCAGCTTCTCGGTTTTTGGAAAATATGAGAAAAAGCCGAACTGCAAACTGGCCCCAGCGACTGGTTACAATAAGCAGTCAGCACCTGTTCAGCAGTGATGCTGATTGCACTCATCAGCACACAGAAGTCACTGCGAGTATTTCAGATGTTTTGCCATCTCTTACCGAGGCTACAAAGAGGTCTCCGATCTTCTCTGTGGCGTCCCACTCCGCCACACGAGAGGCCAACGCGATCTGGAAGACTGAATGGCAGTGCAGGATCTCCTTGACCCGCGAGAAGACCACCTGGCACTTGCGGGCGCTCAGCAGTTTGGGCTCCATTTCCATCAGGGGGTTCCGGTAATCCTGGAAAAGGCGACAGAGATCAGAATGCTCACTTCCTGTTCTGGTGAACAAACAGGATATGGCTGTAATACTTCCCAATGGGGGACACAGCAACCTGAACAGTCATGCTGTGATTGGATTAAGCGATGACATCATCAATCACCCCCAAATGCCGGTGACACCTACCTGCAAGACACGCTGCAGGGACTCCACATAGCTGCGCTCGCTGTGCACGATGGAGGACAGAATGTGACGTCGCAGCACCTGCAAAACAGAAATATTTCAAAGAAAGGCCAAAAATGTACAAAGTGCAGCAAACCAGAGATCCCGCCCACATGGTAGGTTCATCCAATCAGCTCAGCTAAAGGCTAATTGCTGATTGGCTTTCATCCTAATTGTCCCAATAAAAACCTTGCAGGGGTCCAATTATTCTACACCTCTGATATGTAGGAGGCTGCTGATTGGCTGGGGAGGTGCAGAATGGTTTGTGACCCCCTTGGGGAGATTTGCAACCGGCGACCCCACAGAAGTGAAATCCACACAATGCAGCCATGATGAAGCAGCCGGCATCCCCAAAGATTCTTTTTCTCTTGGCAATAAAAACCTATTAGAGGCTCTCAGCCAATCAGAAGTTTAATAGAAATGGTGACCCCGCATGTACCTGCTGGGCACTGAGCCCCTCTGGCATCGGCCCGAGCTCTGACGGGGGGTTCAGTTGCAGGTCCAGCCCGCTGACTTCCAGGAACCCCATCTCCTCCTCTTCCGAGTCCCCTAAAAGACAGAAAATATTAGAGAGGGGTCGGGGTCAGCGCTGTCAACCCCCAGGAATGAGATTGGGGTCACTGCTGTCACCCCTAGGAATTAGTTTGGGGTCATTGCCGACACCCCTAGGAATGAGTTTGGGGTTACCGGATGAGAAGCTCTCCTCGGTGATGCTGCCGCTCTCCGCCAATGAACTCCTGGATTGACGCTTCCGGAGCCAAACTGCGGAGCTCCGGGACCGGTGGCCCAGCACAAATTTCAGGGACATATTGGAGCGTGGGGACACTCAGTGCCAGGCTGGGTGTGATCAGTGCGGAGGGTTTGGGTGGCTGCATCTGGGGAGGAGGGGGGCGGGGCTGCCCGAGTGCTGACAGTGAAACTTTCTCTCACGTGGGAAACTTCCCCATTCACACCGAGGACACAGCTGAGCGCCCTGTGTCTGATGAGGAACCCCCTCCATACTCCCCGATCTCACCCCCACCATACACCCTCCATCCCCCCCCTCCATACACCCTCAACACCCATTTCATCCCCCTCTATACCCCCCATCACCCCCCTTAATATACCTTCCCATACCCTCCATCACTCCCCCCCTATACACCCTCCTCCATACACACCCCTATTACCCTCCCCCCATCACCCTCCAAAACCCCTTCATCATCCTCCATACCCCCTTATTACACACCCCATCACCGTCCCCTCAATCACCCTCCATAGACCCCCCATTACCCCCTCCCTGCCTCCCCTCATTACCCTCCATACCCCCCAATCACCCCCTCCATACACCCCTTTCACCATCGCCGTACATTTACCTCCCATCTTTCCCCATAACCCTCCCCTATCACCATACATACACCCCATACATTCCTAGATACACCCCCCCATCACCCTCCATACACCCCCCCCATTACTCTCTATCAGCATACATACACCTCTCATCTTCCCTCACATACCCCCATACACCCTCCATATCTCCATTCATCCCCAAACCTAGGAGGGGCAATGACCCCATAACACCATTCCCAGGTCCCTATGTATTTTCGGGGACCTTGTGGCTCACACACAGATCTGAACCCGATTTGGATTTTTCAGCTGATGGTTCAATTTACCACCAATCGAAAATTCCCCATCGATCGGGTTCAGTGCTGGAATACTTCCAATTGATTGGTTGCTCCGGCTGCCATCTGATTGCCATCTATATTATTTTATAGTTTGGATTTTCTGATCTTGGATTGGATGCAGCAAAAAGGAATCTCTGGACATGGAAGTGATTTGTGCTCTGGGGGTGATCAGATATCAGGGCTCATGAAACCCTAAATTTGTGTCAAATGTCAGAATGTGTAAATACCAATATCTGATTCCTAGCATCCCATTCGCCGCCCATGCTTGGATCTGATTGGAGGACACAGGAATGTTTTATGATGAGAGGACAGCAGAGGATTCTGGGAAATCTCCGCCCTGTCTGGGGTCTCACCTGTTGTTTCTTTGCGTTGTAGAAAGGTGACTTTACGCATCACTGCAATCCGCGTCTTCTCTAGCCCGTCCTTGGTGCCGCTGCGTGCCGCCTTCATCAGCTGGGTCATCTGTGGGGAGATATCGGTCAGATCACATGACTGCATGGTAATGGAGAGGGAAACTGGGGGTGAGATGGGTGGCGGGAGGGTGCCACCACACAACCAGAGGAGAGAGAGTCAGTATCACATGATCAGAAGAAAGGGCACCGCTACACAACCACAAGAGGGCACCCCCATCACCCAACCCCTAGAGAAGGCACCCCCATCGCCATCACCCAACCCTAAGAGAGGGCACCGCCATCACCCAACCCCTAGAGAAGGCACCCCCATCATCCAACCCCTAGAGAAGGCATCGCCATCACCCAACCCTAAGAGAGGGCACCCCCATCATCCAACCCCTAGAGAAGGCATCACCATCACCCAACCCTAAGAGAGGGCACCGCCATCACCCAACCCCTAGTGAGAGCATCGCCATCACCCAACCCCAAGAGAGGGACCGCCATCACCCAACCCCAAGAGAGGGCACCGCCATCATCCAACCCCAAGAGAGGACACCGCCATCATCCAACCCCAAGAGAGGGCACCGCCATCGCCATCATCCAACCCCAAGAGAGGACACCGCCATCATCCAACCCCAAGAGAGGGCACCGCCATCACCCAACCCCAAGAGAGGGCACCGCCATCACCCAACCCCTAGAGAAGGCACCGCTATCACCCAACCCCAAGAGAAGGCACCAGCATCTCCCAACCTCTAGAGAGGGCATCGCCATCACCCAACCCCAAGAAAGGGCACCGCCATCACCCAACCCCAAGAGAGGGCACCGCCATCACCCAACCCCAAGAGAGGGCACCGCCATCACCCTACCCAAGAGAAGGCACCGCCATCACCCTACCCAAGAGAAGGCACCGCTATCACCCAACCCCAAGAGAAGGCACCAGCATCTCCCAACCTCTAAAGAGGGCACTGCCATCACCCAACCCCTAGAGAGGGCACCGCCATCATCCAACCACAAGAGAGGGCACCAACATCCCTCAAATACAAAAGAGGGCACCACCATGACATACCTACAGAGTGGACTCCCCCACAATACCAAAACAGAGGGCTCCACCCTCACCCAACCAGAATAGAGGAAACCACCATTACAAAACCAAAAAAAAAGAAGGCACTGCCATCTCCCAACCAGAAAGGGTGGGCACCACCATGACATAAGTGGCACCCGAAATGACAGACACTCCCCTCAGGCTGGTACCAGGGCAGTCAGCAGGCAGAGATGGTTGAAGCTTTGATTGGTGTCACAGTAGACACAAAAATCTTGGAACCGCAGTCGGCACCGCCCCACACAATACCAGACACCCACCTGGTACCAGGGAAGGTAGGTAGGTACACACACAGAATGCAGATTACAGGGGGTGACAATGGCAGGGGATGGGAAGTGATAGATGCACACAGAAGATGGAGTTCCTATGCAGCGCTGGACATGACTGCAGATCTCTCCGGCGGTGGGGGTAGGGGGGTGGTGCATATGGCGGCAGAGTGCCAATGGCTCCCTCGGGTCCTATTATTGGTTTATTCTCTGTCTGTGACGGATCATTAAATCGTTAAATTGGCATTTACTCGTCAGACATAACGAACGGGAACAGCCTCTGATTTATGGAATGGGCAACTAGCAATGCCGCCAGTCACATGACCAACACCAGTTCTTTTTAAAACTTTGTTTTGCTGAATGTATTTATTTACAGCCATATATGCTATATACAGCAGAGCTCAGACTAAGAGAGGGAAGACTGTGAGACAATCGGATGTGTTGCATGCAAATTTATTACCAAGGACCATGCTGATAGGAGAAGAATGAGCAGAGAGATGACCCTGATAGTCTGCAGCTTTTCCTTTACAATCCAGTCAGCAGGTGGGGGCATCACTGCATTTCTTATCTGTAAGTGATGTCATGGTCCTGACTATGCTATGAGCTGTGTAAATCTCAGGACTGGACAGACTGGTTATTTTGTATTTGGGCTGCTCCTCAGGGGCGGTGACATCACACACACAATGATAATGGAGATGAGCAATGGACGGCATGCATGGTGGCACGGCGCGCTGTACCTTACAGTCATATCTCTGTTTAAGCTCTCGGACGTCTCTTCTCCTGACCCTCAGGGCCAGGCTGTACCTCTCCTTCAGTCGGTTAAGGTCCGGGGACAGCTGCGGGCAGGCAGGGGATGGGAAGGGACAGGAAATAAGAGACAGCACAGGAAGCATAAGCCAAGCAGTGAGGAAAAGCAGGGAGACGGCACATTAAAGGTTAATACCGGCTGCATGCCGAGCAGAATTTACACAGAAATCACATGGTGCAGTGTTATTGCTGACATGTAGAGGGCGCTCATGACAAAAACACGCATTCTATATACGCTCATGTGTGGTTTGCATGCATTTATTTATTTATTTTTCTTTATTTAAATGGGTCTTCGATGTACAACAGACCAAACCCCGGAAGACACAACCCAACCAATTAGTAAAATATGAACACCTCAATCTTTATATATATCGAAGCCAAAACTTTTACTTTTTGTATAAAGCTAGGAAGGGTAATCTCCTCCTGTTGTATTTTTTTCTTTTGCAATTTGGGAAGATTTCCCTTCACTTCCTGTCCAGTAGACAGAACAGGAAGTGAAAGGAGTGAAAGGGAAATTTCCAGATAGTTGTCACTGACACAGGTGTCCCCAGGGAAATGTTCACCCTCTCTTCCTATTCTCATAACAATTGTTTTGGATTCCCATCATTGGCTGTTTCAGTGAAAATGGTCTCCAGCAGGGACACAGAGAGCAATAAATACCTGACAGGGGTTCAAATCCATCACCCCCCCCCTGCCAAAAAAAAAGTAAATCTATCTACAGATATTTCTGATTTCTTGGCTTGTTAGGTATTGATATAGACGTAGATATAGAATTGGGGAACTAAGGGATTGTTCTAACATTTAAAAAAATAATGTATACTTTGTAAGATCAGCATTTTCAGTTGCATTACTACCTGGTGTCCTGTAGGTGGTGCTATAATCTGCTCTCATTTTTGGATAAATTGTCTAAAAATTGTTTCGTTTTTGGTGTTTTTTCTCAGGCCCCTCCCCCAGCCGACGGGGTGCTTTTCCCTAATGTAATATTTGACACCAATTACCCCACATCAGACAGCTCAGAGACTTCCTCTTTCTGTGGTTTGTTCCCTGAGATCTCTGGGAAGAGCTCTCACTAACCGTACAAATTATTCAATAATTTACAAAATTTATGTTTTTTCAGAGATTAGAGAAGGGGCCCAACCTAAAGCCCAACTCTGGCTACAACATATTCTGTGTTTGGGTGGAGAGGTGAAGCAATTGGTTTGGTTGCAGTTTGTACCTTCCTAGGCCAATAAGAACCTCTCTGTGGGGGTCACCAGGACAGGAAATGAGGGAAAATCACTTTAAATTTGTCTGGCAGCCGGTGGTAGCAGCAGAAAAAAAATCTGCAATTTTATTAGGTAGAAAAGTTACTTCAAGAGCCTGTAACAGCACAAGGGAAAACAATAGGGCGGGGGATGCTCTAGAATAGACAGATGGGAGGTACAAATCCTAACACAGAATGAACAGGCTGCATGGCATCGCATTCCAGAGTCCCTTGTATGCTATTGGCTGCCCCGTGTCCTCTGCACCCCCTCTTCCCTCCTCCGGGATAATATTACATTGTATCCATGTATGAAGCCCCTCCCATTCTCCTCCCCAAAGGATGATGTCACATTGTATATATGTATGAAGCCCCTCCCATTCTCCGCCCCAAATGATGATGTCACATTGTTTATATGTATGACGCTCCTCCCCTTCTACGCCCCCACAGGATGATGTCACATTGTATCCATGTATGCAGCCCCTCCCCCTGAATAATGTAACATTGGACCTATGTATTAAGCCCCTCCCTTTCCCTGCCCCAAAGGATGATGTCACATTGTATATATGTATGACGCTCCTCCCCTTCTACGCCCCCAAAGATGATGTCACATTGTATATATGTATGAAGCCCCTCCCATTCTCCGCCCCAAGGGATGATGTCACATTGTTTATATGTATGCAGCCCCTCCCCCTGAAAAATGTAACATTGGACCTATGTATTAAGCCCCTCCCTTTCCCCACCCCAAAGGATGATGTCACATTGTATATATGTATGAAGCCCCTCCCATTCTCCGCCCCAAAGGATGATGTCACATTGTATATATGTATGACGCTCCTCCCCTTCTACGCCCCCACAGGATGATGTCACATTGTATATATGTATGCAGCCCCTCCCCCTAAATAATGTAACATTGGACCTATGTATTAAGCCCCTCCCTTTCCCCGCCCCTTGGGGTGATATCTTATTATAGATCATTCTGGGGGGCCCAGGGATTGGTGGATTTCGTCCCTTCCTGCATTCTGCCTTCCATTCAGCAGTCTGGAAGTCGTAATTCATGTCTGCGTGCTGCCCCCGGGGTCACCGCGTGTGCATTGTGTCTCAGCACTTCCTGCCCGCCGTCTATACCGGACAATCCGTCCCATGCAGGAAATTGTTGGAGACCTCAATGGCCGAACGTCAGCACCTCGCCGCTGTTCCTGGAGGACTTGGCAGAGGATCATGGGAAACAAAGCCAACTTGTGCCAAGTTTGGCCGCCTCTAGCGCGCGTATGTGAGCGCCCCGCATGCATCTAAAACTCCTGCACAGTGATTGCCCTTTACTATTCCTCTCTACCAATGTGACCTATCCTGACAACTCGGCAGCTGCAAGGATACAATTGGCTAATAGAGAACCAATAGGGGCTCTTCAATTCTGTATATAAAATACCACAATGTAAATATGGAACAGCAATAACATGAAAAACGCATCAAACATAAATGAAAATTGGCATTTCGGTACCTTCGGCTGGAACGCTACGAAGGGTTTGGCCGGCTTTGGCTTGGTCTCCACCTCCTCGGCCTCCGAGTCCTCGCTGTAACTCTCAAACTCGCTGGAGCTCCAGCCCGTGTCCTCGAAGTCACCCACACAGCCGTCACGTTCTATGTTCTCGTAGATCAGGTGGTGTCCCAGCCCTGCAGGTGGATGAGATAGGCAGAGATCAGCCCTATTTTTTTTCATCCCTTACCCCTCTCAGTGCTGCAGATCTCCCCCAGCCTCTTTCAGCCACTTCCTGTCTACATGCACAGCCTCCTTTATCAACTGCACATCACTGCTCCGCACCGGCTTCCTGTACAATGTGCGCCTGCATTGCACATTAGGGGGCGCTGGTGGTAGTGTGACAACAGGAGCACAATTATGAGGCAGGGACAGAGCGTTGTCACCCTTTAACAGGAAGTGCCACAACAAAAAGGATTTTTTTTTATAAAGAGGCTAAAAAATAATAATAATATTATTAAAGGAGGACTCCAACCAACACCAAAAATTGGTTTTATCAGTGACACAACAGGAAGAAAAAGCAATTCATTGGATCTGGTGTCTCCATTGGAATGTTTTCTCTCATTTCCTGTTCTGGTGATAACTGGAATATTTTGGGTTTCTCGTAACTTTGTGTTTCAGTGACCCCAGCCTATGAAGACATGATTGCAATTGCATCATTACCATCCAAACTCCATCCATAAACCTCTCTGTGGCCACATTCCTCCCCAGGGGCCACATTCCTTCCTGTTAGGGTCACAGGAACCTGGCCTTCCTTACCATCCTGGCATTCCTGCTCACAGGGAACGTCGTCATAAATCACCCCGTCTCCGAGGCTGTGAGAACCTGATAAACCTGCAATGAAAACACAGATATGCATAAATGTACATAAATTAACATAAATTACCAGAAATTAGCATATAACAACAACACTCCAATCCCAGGGAGGGGAAAGAAAAGGAAGCCAATAAAGGGACTGATGGGACTGGCTCAGTGTTCTCTGTACAGCACTATGGTATATGTCAGAGCTATATAAATGTATAATAATAGTGTGTGACTGTGGGGGGACGTATATGTCAGAGCTATATAAATATATATTATTAGTGTGTGACTGTTGAGGGATATTAGAGAGTTCCCTGTACAACTCTAAAGAATATGTTGGCGATATTTGATCAGACTCACGTTTTTTGCTCAGGCTCTTCTTGGTGCCGTGGCTGTGACCTTCCACCTTCCCCCGACCTCCGGGATCCCCATTACTGACGACAGATGGAGACCTGTGGGGACAAAGCGTTGGATCAGAAACCAATGGACGGCACTTCCTCAGCAGCGGATAATTCGGAGACAGAAGCATTGTATCCACTTTTAGAGATGAGACTTCGGGTCATTTCCTGACCCCGATTCCTGAGCCCCCCCCCACCCTGCGCTGTGTGTGTGCAGTGTCTGCGATCGCTTTAGGGAAGTCTGAAAATCGCAGCACTGTAATGAAATTTCCTGGAGAGTTTGGGGGAAACACACAGAGACTCTGACACAATACCTCCAGTATGACCACCAACAGAAGCATGCAGGACCAGGGGTCCAGGCACACATGCGCTGCGCCGGTCAATGCAGGCGCCATGCAAAGAGTCCGGAACTTTATGCTGCATTTACAATACAATGACAAGGATAAAAAGAAATACAAAGGATTGGTATGTGTTGAATGTAGTATTAAGCTCTGCCCAATGCAGCACAACGCACCAAAAAACATGCACGCTGCCCATTTATAAGCACAGCACCCAGCAACGCATGGCAAGGTGGCACCATAAGGATGAATGGCAGCAGGCATTGCTCATGCAATCCATTAAACACATGCTCAGAAGCACTTGTGTTAATGCAATGTACTAATAGAGACAGGATGCATTGGATGGGACTGATATTTCAGTGCTAAAATACTGAATGTCATCACTTCTAATTCTGGACCAGTCCCAAGTCGCCCCAATCAGGAACCTACCCCACAAGTGCCCCTACAGGGCCATAGATTTCCACACTCACCGGATACGTTGGGTCAACATTACCGCTGATGTTGGGGGATCTGTGGCTAAGCCAATCGGACAACCAGATCCCAGGTTGTATGTGGTCAGGGACTGCTAACCTTCCATGTAGAACGCTCTTCAACAACTAGTAAGGGTGCCTAGGGGGTCCTCTCAGCCAGTAATGAAGGTACCATGGGGTTTCCTTTAATAAGCAGTAATGGCACACCAGGGGTTCCACTTAATATCTTGTGGATCAGGAGAAAGGTCTGGGTAACTCAACAGGATGGGTACCATTAAGGCCCTTCAGTCAACAATATGGCTACCCTGGGGGTTCCTCCTAGCCCGCAAAATAAGGTACCTTGGGGTTACCCATAACAAGTAGTTACAGCACCCCAGGGGTTCTGGTTAGACAGCAATATTGGTATCATGTGGGTTCCTCCAAGCTGAGGGATTCCCCTCAGCCAGCAGGGTGGGTACCATTGGAGTTCTTCAGTCAACAAATTGGGTACCCCAGAGGTCCCTTTCAGCCAGCAATATGGGTACTATTGGATTACCCTTTAAAAAACAGTAAGGATACCCCAGGGGTTCCACTTAAGACAGCAATATGGGTATCTTGTGGGTTACTCTAAGCCAGCAGATGGGGTATCCGGAGGATTCCCCTTAGCCAGGATGATGGGTACCAGTAGAAAACAATATGGGTACCCCAGTGGTTTCTCTTAGCCAACTAAAAGGTACAGTGGTGTTACCTTTAACAAACAGTAATTGCACCCCAGGGGTTCCTCTCAAACAGCAATATGGGTATCACGTGGTTTCCTCTAATCCAGTAGGTACCAAGAAGATTCCCCTCAGCCAGCAGGATGGGTACCAGTGGAG
Organism: Pyxicephalus adspersus; assembly: GCF_032062135.1. Classification (NCBI taxonomy): domain Eukaryota; kingdom Metazoa; phylum Chordata; class Amphibia; order Anura; family Pyxicephalidae; genus Pyxicephalus; species Pyxicephalus adspersus. The sequence goes on from NC_092868.1 coordinate 2,516,300, forward strand.
TTTTTCAGAGGTACCCCAGAGGTTTCTTTTAGCCAGCAGTATGGGTACTCTTAGGTTACTTAAAAACAGTAAGGGCACCCCAGGGGTTCCTCTACATACCAGCAGTAAGGGCACACAGAGTACTCCGTTTGGGTAGCAGTACTGAATCCAAAGTATCCCTCGCAACCAGCAGCATGGGTACTATGTACCCCTAAGCAGTAGGGGCACCCCAAGATTCATCTTCACCAGCAGTATTGGTACCTTGGGAATTCCTCTGCCAACAATATGGGTACCCCGGGGGTTCCTCTTAGCCAGCAGTATGGGCACCATGAGGGTTCCTCCCAGCCAGGAATATAGGCACCATGGGATTACCCTTAACAAGCAGTAAAGATACCCCAGGGGTTCCCAGGAATTTTTGGGAATTCCTCAGATAAAGTTATAGGTAACCCAGGGGTTCCTCTCAGCCATCAGTAAGGGCACCCTGGGGGTCTTCTGCACAGAACTCCTATTTACATATTCAGATTTTAGGCAAAGAATAATTTCACAAACATTCCTAGTAATAATCCTAAAGGGTCCCCCAGAAGACAACATTTCGGGGTATCATACCAACCATAACCTGAAGTACACCTCACATGGACATTACAAACCAGGTGCGCTGTACATGTGAATTCTAACCCATCCTATGGATCAATCTGCACATCGGAGCCACCGTCCAGATCAAATCTTCACGGTCCAATCAGCACAGAGAAACTTCAACCACATGTATCAACAAGATTCACCCCTGACAAGCACCACATTCACCGCTGATGGAGTTAAATCTTTCCAGTTCACAAGCAAAGAATCCAAATCTCATGTGAAGCCCTAAAGCCGACTGAAGACATAAACTAGAAAGACCGGTTGTGTACTGCACCGCAGTGTCTTTGGGTGACATTCAGAATATTTAACTGTACACAGATCCGATTTTTTTTGAGATTTCCGATTGGCTGAAATTATCCACATTTGCTTATCTTGCACTGATTATTGATTGGCAAGTCCATGGAACCGATCATTGATTGAGCTAAAGTCGAATTGTATCCGCCTGACGTCTATGGAAAGATTAAGGACAGATGAAAGAGTGGAAACTTAGACCGTGGCGCAGTACTGTGATGATACCGGTGAAGGTCAGCATAGTGGGGAGGAAGGGAGCAAGAAAGAATTTTAATTTTCCTGGAAGGGGTCCCAGCCTGGCACGTTACCTGCGCTTAACCCCTCACTGTCCAGACCACATCCTGCACCGGTCAGGGCTCCGTCCTCAGGAAATGGGAAGCCCCAGGCTGCCTCGGCACCACTGCAAAAAGAGTCCGGGCCTCGTTCTCATCCCACCCTCCCTCCTCTCCCCTCCTCTGTCTGCCTCTCCCAGGACTGCACAGACATAACATTCACTGCAGTTCCCACAGCCGCTCCATGTGAATGACCCCCCTTGTGCCTTTTTCTAGCAGCAGGGAGCACAAAGGGGGAGAAAAAAAAAAAAGTTATAAAAAACATTCAGGGGTAACCTAAATAAAAGGACTGAAAGTTTATTCAGCAAGGGACGCGAAATCGAAAATTCACCGGCCGTCCTTGATGACTGATTCACCCGCACCAAATCAAGTCCTTTTAATACAATCGTTATTGGATCCTATTGTGTGATACTTCCCCCACCTCCTAGATTGTAAGCTCTTTGGGGTAGGGTCCTCTCCTCCTCCTGTATCACTGTCTGTCATTTGCAATCCTTACTTAATGTACAGCGCTATGTTATATGTTGGCGCTATATAAATACTGTTTAATATTTATAAAGTCATAAAAAGAATCAACAGAGTGGTGTTGCGCTTCCTTCATTGCCCAGATATAAGGGGTTAATTCCTTTAAGGGGTAAATTCCTTTAAGGGCTGTGGGCGGGGCCAGGCAAATCGTCCCATTAAAGGGCACTGGAATGGATTTTCATATAAAACATCAAAATTGCGACTCTAATCTGTATGACGCGCTGCCATGCGTAATCAATATCACACCTAGGTGCATTGACTTCTGTATAATTTTTGGGATAGGACGCGGCCACCATTTTTAAATTCCCCCCCATTAGTGTCAGGACCTAATCCTGCGCAGTACAGCGTCACATGGGAATTGATGGCGTGGGCGGGTCACCTACGCCGCAGGTACATGATGATGTCATTGCGCTAAAAACAGATTGCGGCACGACCACAGCGCCAGTTCATCGCAGGACCAATAATGGGGAACCAATCAATGTTGCAGGCATTTCCCCTTTAAGACTCAGGTGAGTTTGTCTGATCGCTGTAGGTCGTTTTACAGAAATCTTATTGGGCGTCGGATCATGAAAAGGTAGCTGAACTCACCTGAGAATCCTCGCACTGCTCATGGCTGTGACACATTCACCTGCATTATTCACACAGCTTCACCGTCCAGGAAGTCTCACTCTGATTGGCTGATGACCGAATCTCAACAGACCGCAGCTTGGGAGTCTTAAAGGGTCAGTCCACCTCAAACTGATATTCAGAGGATGGAGGGGTAAAACCTGAACCCCCACCCCCGAATCTACTAGCGAAGAACAGGTAAGCACCTCGCCACTGCTCCTGGTGGAGATATGTGTGGTTATTTACAGGTGGTTCGTTAAAATGCCATGCTGATTAATAATTGACAGACTGTTATTCACTATGGGTGGGACGCAGCGGAGCTCCACCCCTCGCCCACCCCCCTCTCTATAGAAAACAATTCTGCTCTTGTACAGTTGGCCCTGGAATGGTGTCCCCATTGGAAGATTCCCCCTGTATTCCTGTTGTGGTGACAACGCAGACATGAAAGGGCCCGATTCTTTCACACCTATAACAACAAAGTGAAGTATAAACTTTTTGCATACAGGAGCCGCATTTACTGCGCCGATCCTCTCACCTCTTTGCTGTTCTGGATCCGCAGTCTCTAATGATGTGAAAGCCTCCTGGAGCTGGGTACCATGCAACCTTTGCCTCGGCGGTCAGTCACATGAGCCAAGGCAATGATTTGATTGGCTGACACAGACACTGGTTTCATTTTCAATGACAGGCCCACTTTAGAATCGCAAATTATGGATTCTTATAAAAAGTTTGGCTTCTCCAGCTGTCGGATGGACGGGGCCCAACGCGCCGCGAGTTACAATACTCAAAGTCCCAGAGGGTGGAGGAGAGTTCAGGTGTGTCATGCTGCGGGGAGATGATGAGACATGTACAGGGCCGGTCATCCAACATTCCATCTCCATCATGTGACCTGGTGACAACACCTTGCCAATGTGAGGGCCGGAGTCACCGCCTGGGGTGTGTGTGTGTGTGGGGGGGCTGGGTAGTTTATTTAGGTGAACCTACCCAGCCCCCTCTGTACCCCCCTTGATAGAGTTTCGGGGTGTCTGACTTTCCCTGACTTCACAACTCAGCCCCGCCCACAGACATTGCAGTGTCCAATGAGTGTGAGGGGTAAGGAGTTCTTCCTGGACACTGGAAGCAGGAGGGGCTTAAATGGGCGGGGCTTAAAGGCAGAGCTTAGATGTGGGAGGAGCTTACAAACATTACTGATAAGGTGACAGGCGGAGCTTAAGTGAAAGAGTAAATAATGGGAGGAGACACCAAAAAAAGGGAGGGGCTCACAAGTAGTACCAGCAGCAGGAGGAGCTATGAAGGAGGGGCTTAGAAGAGGAGGGGCCTAGTAGGATGAGCTTATCTGTAGTGGGAGGAGCCTAGAAGTAGGAGGGGTTTAGAAAAAGCCACATAGAAGGAGGAGTCTAGACATAGGAGGAGTTTATACGCAGGAGGAGGAGCCATTATAAGCATAAGTGGAGGAGCCTAGAAATGGGAGGAGTTTAGGAAAATGCAATTTAGAAATGGAAACTTCCTGTTTCGGTGACAACTGTAATGCCGTCAGTGGTCACAAGGATAAACAAAGCATAAATCCCCCCAGTGGGGACACAGAGAGAAATAAATACCTGATGGTCGTAGAATAGATTGTTATATTTCTGTCCACATACAAATTCATCCCAACACGAAGCCGGCACACAGGACAAGAGAGGTCTATAAATCCTTATAATCCCCGGTGATCCTGCCATGAAGGTCCCTGTTGGCTGCTTCCTATTTTAGGGTGACAACGCTCTGTCTGTGGCTCCCAATTACACTCCCGTGTTGTCACCTTGTCGCAGTAATGGAGACAGCAAATGTTTCACACACACATTGTGTAGCCGGGGCCGGCCGTTGTCACCAATAGGAAACCCGCCCTGAGAAATGCTGCATGGCTATTGGTGGAGTCTGTGTAGACAGGAAGTGGCTGCAATGAGGGTGCAGGAGATCAGCAGCACTGAGTTGCCATTGTTCCCCATACTCGGGGCTTTTATATCTCCGGGGTCACATGACCTCATTCCAGACTAATCTGTGTCCCCGTACAATCTCAGCGCGTTCCAGCGTTGGCAGTGACCGGCCAGAACAGGTGACAGATCTCCGATATCCCCTGCCCCCTCCCGAGGTAACCGGACACCAGGGGGCACCGAATCACCTTCTAAATTGGGACTCAGTCACATGACCAGCTCATACTTGGTGGGAGGAGGGGCTACCAGTTTAACGAGAGACGCTTTAAATTATAGAAATGATCAAACCGTTGTCACCAGGACAGGAAGTGAGAGGAAATCTACCAAAGCAAAACAAATTCTGATTGGACGATCCCTGCACAGGATGGAACCTGCTGACACAGCCCATCCAATCACTGGGCTCCTCATGAGTGATGGGGGATCTGATGGAGATTGTACAATCAGATTGTATGGGTACTGTGCAGAGTCTATACATGCAGAATAAGAACAGATACCGAGAATTACACCCGGGGTACAGGACAAGAGAAGTGGTACAGAATATTAATGTTTAATAATATTTATGTCAGGCCTGAAGGGGCCCCGCCTGGGTTTTGGCCCCTGCACATCCTATGAGCCTATAATCTGCTCCTGTCTCATCTTGTGATCTGGGAACACAACTTCTGTATCTGGAGAACAATTCCAGGACACACCCTCGCTCCGCCCCTCAAAGCCCCCCGTCCACCAATCAGGTTCAGACCTGTCTATGATGTCCTACCTGAGACAGATGGGGGAGGGGAGATTTATAACCACTTGGGATGGAGAACAAGAAATATAAACTGAAATGGGCGGGCACTAAGTAAGGGGCGGGGTATTTCGCCATAGGGGGCCGGGTGATGCAAAAAGATAGGCGGAGTGATACGAACACACCCATAGAGTGGTGGGCGGGGTTATACAAATCAGAAGGCGGGCTTTATAATTCGTAAAGCGCTTGTTGATAGAGAAACACATAGAAGTGGGCGGAGTAATATTGTTCAGAGAGGCCGGCTCTCTGCATTTCGCTCCTCCTCCCACTAGGGGTCGCTGTCTGGATCTGGCTCGGGCCGCCCCCCATGTGCTCGGTGTTTGCAGTCAGTGCCGGGTGTCGGTCGGGCCGGCGGACAGATAGACGGGCGGAGGGTTGTCGGTGGACGGAAGGCCAGAGCTTTTGGGAGACAGGGAGAGGTGAGGGGTCTGGGGCGGGAAGGTGGAGCAGGGTGTGGGGGACACGTGTGCCCGGACACAGCCTATTGTTCCAGAGCCGGCCGCCACAAAGAGCCGCCATGGCCGCCAGACTGAGGGGGAGCACCGGGGGTATCGGGGCAATTACAGGGGGATTTAGGGATTACTAGTGAGACTCTGGGGCTATTATAGTGCGGGGTATTGGAGGACAATAGTTGGGGGGCAATAACTGGGGGGTGTTATTGTGGGGGGTATTAGGGGGCAA
>NC_092868.1:2522470-2546436 GCF_032062135.1 Pyxicephalus adspersus
GCGTAGGGCAGCTTTAGGATATCGATGCAGTGGGGGGCATTCCTGGGATTTGGGGGGCAGGTTTGGGAGGGCACCTCTTAGTTTTGGGGTGTAGATCTAGGGATTCAGACCTTGAAATTTTGGGGTGCAGTTTGGTTTAAAGGTGCCATAAGGGTGTAAATTGATGGATCAGTGTTTGGGGTTGTATTAAGGGGGTATCAGCCCCCCTTATTTTGGGTCGGTCTAACCATTACCCCTCCTTGCAGTGACACATCGTAGCCGCCATGCCTAGAAAGAAGGTGACAGATGGAACCGGAGGCCGCAAGCGGACGGCGGGGAGGAAGCGGGACCGGGACGAGTTCAGCAGCGATGACGATCTGGACCTGGACGGCAGCCCTGGATCTGACGGGGGCCCTAATAACAAACGGGGGGCCAACAAAGGCGGAGCCAAATCCCAAAGCGGACCGGCTGCTGTGGTTGTTACCGAACCAGAACACACAAAGGAGAAGATAGTAAGTGACCCCGATATGAAACCTTTACAACCGTTTATTAAATATTCATCATCGTTAGCTAGAGGCTGATAGGAGGCGGGGCTTGTACAAGACATATAATTTACATAATATATTGTTACGTGTGTGCTGGGAACACGCCATTAAAACGTTACTCATACCTATTATTGCATTAGCAATGAGTCAGTCTGGGCCGAGGGTGACATGTGGGGTGACAATGGTGCTCCTCCAGTCACTGTATGGTACAAACCCATTTCTGATCCACCATGACTGTAAGCCGGGGTACAAAGTCAGCTCCATAAAAATGGGACTGTATTTATAAACTTTTCACCTATCAATTCACTCCTAATATAAGTTTATTTCCTATTGTGACACCTGTGCACTTCTTGTGATTGGCCACTAGGTGGCAGGACGAGTCATTGTTTTAATAGGAGACCTGTAGAGAGATCTGATCTTTCAGCAAATTTCAGAGGAATTGACTGGGGGAATTATTTATAAGTAAAGGCCATGGGGTCACCGGTTTGGTGTGGAGGAACTGAAGTGTCCTGCACAGATCCCTGACCTCATCCCTACTGAACACTGAATGGTGAGCCAGGTCTTCTACTCAAACATTAACACCTGACCACACCAAATTCACACATATACCCTCCAATATCTTGCGGAATCTTGTCTATCCTCAGGGGAGTTCTAACCATACCCTACTGTACTGGCCGAAGATTTGACTTTGATATTCTATTTCTTCCAGAAACTTGAAGGCTCTAAAGCTAAGGGGCAGCTATTGATTTTTGGAGCAACCAATTGGGATTTGATCGGACGTAAAGAAGTGCCTAAGCAACAAGGTAAGCAAGATGAGCTCTGCGTTGGCTCTTCTGGGTGCTGAACTCAGTCATACGGTACACCCAGCTTCTGTGGAGTCACCTTCAGCAACTTATTGCATATTGTAGTTGTGATTTCTCTGGAAATGATCTGTCCAATCAAAGCAGAGTTCAAATATATCATACATACAGAATATGAACGGATACCGAGAACTACACATGGGGTACAGGACAAGAGAAGTAGTACTGTGCAGAGTCCATACATACAGAATAAGAACAGATACTGAGAACTACACCTGGGGTGCAGGACGAGGAGTGGTACTGTGCAGAGTCCATACATATCTCCCCACCAGCTGCGTTGGTTCCCCTCTGCTGGATATTGCAAGCGTAGACCCCCTCCCCCCATCCCCATGGATGGGAACCAAGTCAGGAAGTATGACTGGAAGATCTGAAGTCCTAATAACTTGGCACACCAGACTCCACCTTGTTACTAAAATATCTTCATTTGGGTAAACCGATCCCATAAATGCTTCCATATGGCAACTAAGTATTACGGAACTGAACTCAAAATACAAAAACTCTTTGTGTGGCTCTGCTTTGCTGTAAAGCTTTAGAACCTGAAATCTTACAATTGTTCACCAAGTCCCCTTTCATTATATAGAGACCTCTACTGTAACACAAAGGATGCTGGGAAATGTAGTCTGCCATGTGTCACTGTAGGGATCACATCTCTGATTGGCCCTCAGACTTTAGTTTTGTATCTTTAAGTGATTTTTTTTTCTTTCTAGCTGCCTATCGTAACCTCGGTCAGAACCTTTGGGGTCCACACAAATATGGATGCCTTGCAGGGATACAAGTACGAACGGTGGCGTCAGGCCCGTGTGCGGCTCACAGCCTGCTGATTACCACAGAGGGGAAGTTGTGGAGTTGGGGTGAGTAGAGCTTGTTCCTTTCCAAGGTCCGTGTTCCCCCAGCCCCTTTTAATTGGGTGAACCACCCGGATCTTTTCAGCAACCACCCGGCTGTTTTTGGGTGGTAAATGAAGAGTTGGGTCACAATACAGAGGACACCACCCGCATACAATTACTTCCCACCCAACTTAAAAAAATTCTGGGTTGAGCACTGAAGTTGGATGGGCAGTAGCTGTAGGCAGGCAGTGATCGCTGTATTGTAAACCAATTTTTTTGTAAACACCCGGGTGGTTACTGAGAACTGCTGAAAACTAAAAAGTTTCGGGGAGACCACTGCACCGTGTCACCTGTTGTGTGTCCATTTGGCACAGACTGTGCAATATGTGTCAGTAAGTGTCTTTCCTGCAAGATCTGCTGATGTACTAAAGGGTATTTGAAATCATTGGCTCTTTAGACTTCTCTGCAGATTGTTTCTCCTGCATGTAATAATAAGAAAACATCTCCCCCTCCTTGTTTGTTACTCCCCCACCTCCTAGATTGTAAGCTCTTCTGGTCAGGGTCCTCTCCTTCTCCTGTGTCACTGTCTGTATCTGTCATTTGCAACCCCTATTTATTCTACAGCGCTGTGTAATATGTTGGTGCTAAACAAATCCTGTGTAATATTAATTGTGTGGTTTATTTCAGGGCGTAACGAAAAGGGCCAGCTGGGACATGGGGATATAAAGAGAGTAGATTCCCCGAAGCCTATCGAGAGCCTCCAGGACGAGGTGTTTGTACACGCTGCTTGTGGTCGCAACCACACCTTGGCATTGACAGGTAAGCACCGCCCGGCTATATACCCCACCAATTGCTGGGAATATATAAGTCACACACAATCTGATGGCAATTGTTTGTGTACATTTTCTAGCATCTCTCAGCTTCTCATTCTTTTGTTGGCAGAGAATGGATCTGTATACGCCTTTGGGGAGAACAAGATGGGTCAGCTTGGCCTGGGGAACAAGACCGATGCCGTCTGCAGCCCGACTCTGGTAATAATTAATTCCCATTAACTTCCTCTTTATACCGCGTGATTACCCGACACTTACAGCAATCTGTCTTATGGGCAGCATGGTTGCTCAGTGGTTAGCACTCCGGCCCTTGCAGCGCTGGATCCCAGGTTAGAATCTCAGCCAGGACACTATCTGCATGGAGTTTGCAGGTTCTCCCTGTGTTTGTGTTTCCTCCCACATTGCAAAAACATGCACTTAGGTTAATTGGTTTCCCTCCTAAACTGTCCTTAGACTGTAATAATGACATATGACTATGGTAGGGACATTAGGTTGTGAGCTCCTTGGAGGGACAGCTAGTCGCATGACTATGCACTTTGTACAGCGCTGCATAATATGTTGGCGCTATATAAATACTGTGTATTATTATTAATCTGTCCTTGATAGATTAGTGGTCCACCAAGAGAGCAATCTGTCTATTTTGTTTACAAAGGATAAGATTACCAACCTGAGTTGTAAGTAGACCTGATGTTAAGAAGAGGGATATAACACACAGGCTTTTATAGGCACAGCATGTATATTAAAAGTTTAAAGCTTTATTAATTTTAGATAATCCTACACAACAGAGCTCAACTGCGCTAGGTCTATCTAACAGTTTTACTATGCTAAGGTATACATCATAGGTTTAAAAACAAGTGTCTGACAACGTCAGCAGTATCTCTAACCCGACGCGTTTCACCCTACTGGGCTTCCTCAGGGGATTTAGAGACCTTTGAAACTATAATAATATACAATACCATCAGTTTAATTCAACAGTAGTATCTATGAATAGATTCATCAGTAATTCACATCAAGTATCCATCATAATGTTGATACTCTCAATAAAGCATCATTTACATTATTATGATTTATTCAACAACATATATGCAATATACAGAAGTGTGATAAACCGACTTACTTGATGCTGATGCATATGGCGATAGAAACACAACAAATAGTTCTGGTTGCCCAGCTCCTTATGTTAGTACTAAGAAGCTTGGGGGATCTAAATAGAAACAAACGTTATAGGGGTAAGGTGGGGGGGTACAAAGGATTGATCTGTAGTTGAACCATCTGAAGTTTTAGGTAACCCCCCTGGCATTCTAATTCTGTCCGTATTCTCATGCAAAAAGCGTTACATTTTTTTGCATGGAAATTTATTTTACATTTTAGGCCTTCAATTCTTAGGCATAGCTCACCAAAAAATGTCCAATATTTAATAAATTTAATAACAAACGTAAAATAAAAAAACAAAGGGTGCAAAAAAAAAATGTAATCTAAACTTTACAGTAGCATGTATATTATATATATATATATATATATATATATATAATAAAGATTTCTTTGTATTGGACTCAATACAGCTATTTTGTAATGAATCCAATACAAACTATACAAAATTATTTGAATTTCCCGACACATGCAGCGACATCACTGGGAAACCCCGGAGATCGTCCTTGCATTTGCCGGCTGAAGATCGGAGGAAGAAGACGTGTCCCTAGGACCTGCAGGAACAAGGTAAGTGGGTTTTGTTATGTTTTTGTGATCCCCGTGTGTGAATCGTGATTTTTGCAAGTTAAATCCACCACTCACACTCGGGAATACCGCTAAGGGGGTTAAGGTAAATGTCATTTGCTTACTTTGGCACCAACAATGAATGGAAATAGCTTAACTTGGATGTAAGATGATAATACCGAATACTAATCGCCTCTTGGTTTAGGGATTACTGGTACATGGAGTTGAATTGAATAAATCTACAAATTGATGAAAAGAAAGATATTGCTTATTTTTAAATTAGGATAGTGGTGATAGATATGATTTAGATTAGTGGGCTTAAAAATAAATGCCATTGGGTTAATGGTACGTACTGCAGTCTTTTATTTGATATTATTTAATTACGTTCGGATCAAACATTGCAAAATTGTAATTCAGTCTATAATAACGTGTATTATAATGTGTTAATGACAAATGCCTAGTATCTCAGAATATTAAAAGGGATTGCTAGAGGGCATTCCTGTAATACTTTTCTTATAAGGAACCTTGGACCTGTCATTTATTCTTCAATTCATCTATGTGTAATCTCTTCTTCTCTACATAGATCCTGTACAATGGGCAACCCATCACTAAAGTGGCCTGCGGGGCCGAGTTCAGTATGATCATGGACTGTAAAGGAAATCTGTATTCGTTTGGTTGCCCCGAGTATGGACAGCTGGGTAATGGGAAATCTCTGCTTTTCTTTCTAATCCCAGTCTCTAGTTTTGTTCCCCTTGTCATTTCCTAATTTATTTTATTATCCCCAGGTCACAACTCTGACGGTAAATATATCGCACGGGCACAGCGAATTGAATACGACTGCGAATTGGTCCCACGCAGGATTGCCATATTCATAGAAAAAACCAAGGACGGCCAAATTCTCCCCGTGCCCAACGTGGTGGTGCGAGATATAGCTTGCGGCTTGAACCACACGGTAAGATTGTCCTGCAAAGGTGCTTAACCCCCTAATGGTAATCCCGAGTGTCACTCGGGGTGGATTGTACGTGCAAAAAAATATAATCCTGAGTCACACTCGGGTTCACTTAAAACTTAAAAAAAAAAAAACCTACTTACCTTGCTCTGTCGGCCTCCTGCAGGTCCTGGGGACACGTCCTCCTCCTCCGATCTCCAGACGCGAAGTGGGGTTTCCCGGTAACGTCGATGCGGGCAGGAGGAGCGGCGGGAAATTCATAAAATTTTGTATTGGATTCAATACAAAATAGGTGTATTGAGTCCAATACAAAGAAATCTTCATATTATTTATATATATTATACATGCTTCTGTACAGTTATATGTTTCACAATTTTTTTTGTTGGACATATTTCAGTGAGTTATACCTAAGAACTAAAGTCTTACAATGTAAAATAAATTACCATGCAAAAAAATGTAACGCTGTTTGCATGGAAGTACGGATGGAATTAGAACACTAGGGGGTTATTGAACAATGCAGCATGCATGGGGATCACATGATGAAGGCCCCACAATAAGGCACTGCTGCCATCTTGCTGTAGTGCAGATAACTGCAGCTTTATATAAACATTGATGGTCAGCTGATTCATCTAGTTATGTAGCACTTACATGTTTGCAAAGTGTTGGCCTCTCTAGGAACTAATAGGTAAGGTTCTACCCTTATTTTTTAAGGCCATGGTGGAAGTAAAATAATCATCCCAATGACAACATAAGGGATTGAAAAAAATTATATTAATTCAAAGGCAAGACTCTGATATTGGTTAATTAGCGATCTGAGCTCTTTCTGTCCCAATATCTATTCAATGCTGAGTCCTTACCTGAGGAAGCAATTCTCATTCTGATAACTCATTATTATATTTATGGTCATGTGAGGGGGTTACATGCAATCAGAAAGCCTTTGACATGAAGCCCAGCGGGTGAGAGGCAGACTGGTTCTCTTTAAATGTTTCTATTGTATGACTATTGATCTGATTATGCTTCTTCTTTTTCTAGCTGGCTCTGGACTCCCAGAAACGTGTCTTCTCCTGGGGCTTTGGGGGCTACGGACGGCTGGGACACGCCGAGCAGAAAGACGAGATGGTCCCAAGACTCGTGAAGCTGTTTGATTTCCCAGGCCGTGGGGCCTCCCAGATCTACGCCGGAGCCACCTGCTCGTTTGCAGTCAGTGAGATGGGTGAGTAGATCCTTTATAATATAATATTTTCATCCATTCTGCAGTACTGTGTGGCTCCGTCACCAGCACTATGGCTACTGTCAGTGCTATTATTATCACACAGTATTTATTTAGCATCAACATATTACACAGCGCTGTACAGTCCATAGTTATGTCACTAGCTGCCCCTCAAGGGAGCTCACAATCTATGTCCCTACCATAGTCATAGGACATTATTACAGTCTAAGGTCAATTTTGGGGGTAAGCCACACAAACACGGGGAGAACCTGCAAACTCCATGCAGATAATGTCCTGAGATTCGATTTTGGGACCCAGCGCTGCAAAGGCCAGAGTGCTAACCACTAGGCCACCTTTCTATAGCAATAAGTCAGTTTATATGCATTTAGATTTTTCTTTCTTGGCTGTGGATCAATGTCTCAGTAATAATTTTATCTGCATTTATCTTCTAGGTGGTCTGTTCTTCTGGGGAGCTACAAACACCTCTCGTGATTCCACCATGTACCCCAAAACCGTGCAGGATCTGTGTGGCTGGAAGGTTCGAAGTCTGGCCTGCGGGTAAGTACATGGTGTGGTGTGTTTAGCTTGGCAGTGAGTAGAGAAGGTTGTGTTGTAAAGAAGTTAACAGTGAGCAGTGCTCAAGCCAGAAATTATTTTAAGCTGGGTGGGAAGAAATTGTAGGTGGGTGGCAGCCCCCATATTGTGACAAAACTCATTTACAACCAATCAAAAACAGCCGAGAGGCTGCTGAAAGTTGTCAGGTGGTGTATCCAGCTGAAAGGGCCCGGAGAGAACACTGGTGGGGCGCTCTGGACACTGTGTGCATGCAGGTTTGGTGGAACCTCCAGCACCATGTAAAGTTTCCCTCATAGTTTGGCGCCTCCAGGGTCAGCCAATGTAAGTTTTTACCTTTAATACTTATTTGCATTATTTCTGCAGGAAAAGCAGTATTATTGTTGCAGCGGATGAAAGCACAATCAGTTGGGGTCCATCACCGACATTTGGAGAGCTGGTAAGTCTGTTTTCTTTTTTGGCTTAGCCATTATTATTATTATTATTACACAGTATTTATTTAGCACCAACTTATTACGCAGCGCTGTACAAAGTCCATAGTCATGTGACTAGCTGTCCTTCAAAGGAGCTCACAATCTAATGTCCCTATTATAGTCATATGTCATTAATACAGCCTAAGGTAAATTTTTGGGGGAAGCCAATTAACCTAACTCCATGTTTTTGGAATGTGTGAGGAAACCGGAGTACCCAGAGGAAACCCACGCAAACCCAGAAGAACCTGCAAACTCCATGCAGATAGTGTCCTGGCCGAGATTCCAACCTTGAACCCAGCGCTGCAAAGGCCAGAGTGCTAACCACTGAGCCACCATGCTGCCCATACAATAAAGCTGCAGATACAACCTTCTTATATATAATTTCCCTCCAGCTCTGAATAGACTTTTTTTTTAAATGCATGCAGAGCTGCACCTTTTTTTTGTATTACTGAATCATGTTGTTTTTCCCCAGGGTTATGGAGAAAGCAAAGCTAAATCCTCCACTACGGCTCAGGAAGTGAAAACTTTGGATGGTATTTATTCCGAACAGGTAAGACAGGATATTTAATGACCTTGTGTTAGTGATAACGCCCCCTGCTGGTGCACTGATTGTATAACTTGCATCTTCCAGGTTGCCATGGGCTATTCTCATTCTCTGGTGGTTGCACGTGACGAAACCGAGCAGGACAAAGAACGTCTGAAGAAGCTCCCAGAATATAACCCACGCACCCTGTGATGTCTGACGCCCTCCTCTTCCTCTCCCCCCCCTCCCTTGGTGACTCCGTACGGTGCAATGACGGCTGACTGCAGCACCGGCGGGGTTAAGGCAGCTGAATCTACCCCGAGGGTACCGGATATCATTATGCATTCCTTCCCGACTCCCCTCTCACCTTCACTATCCCAGGAAATATTTTGAGACTCACGCACTCGTTTTCTGTTGCTGCGTCTCTCAAAGAACAGGAGGGATCGACCTCCGGCCAAAAGAGCGCAGCGACCGGGTCCTCCCCTCCGTCATATGCTGCTTATATGACCTCTACGCATTTTTCCCTGTCCGCTTCAGAGACGGCAGGGAGAATCCCCCTCCCTTTTACAGCAATTGCCTGATGCCGATGAAAACAGCCAATCAGGCGGCTTGGCCTTGAGTCCCGGGAATCGGTGCCTTGCCATTGAACGTTCCCGGCAGCGCTGAGCGCACTCTTGCTGCACTTCCTGGTGCCTTTTCCGACGTGTGTGGTCTGCGGTCACCGCACCTCACATTCCACTTAACGTGTTACCAGCCTTGTTACATAGCCGTTATCAAGCTACTTTTTTTTATTTTAGGGTTTTGTTAGAAAGAAACGTGAAAAAAAAGGAGAAAAAAAATTTCTGGTTATAGAAAGAGTTTAAGTTACCCGTCCTAAAGCATCCTCGACAAAAAAAAACGGCTACCACTTAGCACCGAGGGATGCAGGGCTAGCCGCCGGGAATGGGAAGACTGCACTTGCTCTGGGCAGTAGGGCCCACCTTGGTTTTAAAGAGGACCTTCCACCCGGCTGTAAAAATGGGTTCCGCCTTTTCTCTGGAACCATTGACACTTATGCTTATCTGCTGCCACTTCAATTATTTACAGGTGGATTCCAGCTGATGCATCGCTGTATGAGACTTGCAGCGGTCCACCAACAGGGGGCAGCACAGGATATGTAATCCTTACATAGAGAAGAAATAAGCAAAATAAAAAGTTGTACATGCATTACCTCTACAACAGGTGGAAGGTCCACTTTAACCTGTTCCAGCACCGTACAGATAGGCAATAATCCGATACAATTTTGTAGCTGAACTGCAGTGTCCCTTTCACTTGTCCGCACACTCGTAATCATTCCAGTAGCAGCGTACGGTATGCATACCATTTATTTTCCTTTTTGACGTCAGCGCTGTCTACGCATTAACTGTAGAGATTTGTGGCTCCCCCCTCCCCTCAACCAAGGACGACCACGTCTCATTCCTGTGGCTTCGACGTTCGTCACACAGCTGGGTCTTCCTACGGTGCTCTTGGTATCCCTAGTCGTGGGAGGTTACAGGGTCCACGGGTCGCTGTTTCTTTCTGTTTTTTTTGTTTTGTTTTATATTTCTCAAGTTGGTTGTTTGAATAAAAGACGTCTTTGTGTACATGGTTGAAGTTCTCTGCTTGTTACTCGGTTGGAGGTTTTTATTGAATTGGAGTAAATTTAAAATGTTTTTTGCTGTTTCAGGTTCCATTTGGGTAAGTCACACGTCAAGGGTCAGGGAGAGGTTATTGGTTGGTTCCCCATAAAGTTCCTGGCTGGTGTCCCCATGTATCTCCTGGGTGCTCCACCTCCTATGTTCTGCTGCTGGTAACAAAGTGAAATTATCTAGGTATGGAGGAACGTGTGACTTGCTCAGCTTCCTTCAACATCCCTAGGGTATGGCTGCACAGGTGCCCAGCCTAATGTGGGGGTCAAAAAGAGTTCCCAGCCCCCAATAAACTGATTAGGGTCTTACAGCTTTGTAAGAAGACAGATAGAGGGTTGAGGTTGCTGGGAGTTCCTGGAGCAATCTATGTCTCTGGTCAGTATAAGTGACCCTCTTTTTGACTATCTGTAAGGGTGACATTCTTCCCAATGGCCAGCAATGTAAGAGGAATTCTTCCTACTGATCACCACATTTATACTGTGAGCTGTGGGTATAGAAGAGGTTATTTCAAGGGTTCCCCCATGTTAAAAAGTTTGTGAAACACTGCTATAACCTAACAAAGCTCCATTGCTGTTGTAGTAAGGCCAGAGCGATAGTGTGCTGCTCGCCCTACAGCAGCGGTAGCCAACCTTTTTGGTCCCATGAACCACTAAAATTACCGACGCCTTATCACGGGTGCGTTGGGAGTCTGTTGTCAATCAAAGAGGAGGAACCTCCCCCATAGTGACATCATAACCCCACCCACTCTGATGGGAGAGTCGGCAGGTTGTGTCGTGAAAAAGCCCATCCCTGAGCCTGGGATTTGCATGGTGGACGTGGACCGCGGCTCTAGCCAGTGTGTCCCCCCAGTGCACCGACCAGAGTTGCGGATCCCCAAAATCTCCTTGCTGACCACCGGGTGGCGACTGCTGCCCTATAGCATGTACACAGGAAGTGAAAGGGGGTGGGGGGGATCATGGGCACCTAGATGGATTAGAGGCTGGGTCCAAATATATATATATAATTATAAATATGAAATTAAATCAAATTCATATAGAATTTACATGCAATTCTTTGTTTTCACCACATGGGTGCAGTAGAGCACTAGATAACCAATGTCTGCCTATTTGCCAATCACTGAATTTTCCAATAAATTGGCCTCTAGTCCAAGCATTAGAATAATTCTTATTTTAATTTGTTTGCACTGTACAGAAATATTGATGTGTAAATGATCTGGGAAAACAGCTCTGTGCAGTTTTTTGATTGCATGGACATCCTATGGCAGGCAAAGTTGTATTCTGTGACCTTGGACATAAAAACTTAAAGTGGAGCTCCATCTTAAACCTGTGGGTGATAAGTTGGAACCTCTGTGTGTTACTTCCCCCACCTCCCAGATTGTAAGCTCTTGGGGCAGGGACCTCTGCTCCCCATCTTTCACTGTCTGTATCTGTTGGTCATTTGCAGCCCCTATTTAATGTACAGTGCAGCATAATATGTTGGCACTATATAAATCCTGTTTAATATCTTTCCTGTTATGGTGTATCTTTATTACATAGAGATGGTTGTCACTGAAACAGGAAATAGAAGAGTAGATTACACCAATAATGTTTAATAACAAGGGAGCAGCTAGATCCTCTGAATATCCAATGGCTGGGTACCTGTTGGAAGGAGTTTCTCATTTGCTTGAGGTTCTTGTAACAAGTCATCCAAATCGGGAAATGAGGGAAAACCTTGACACCATTACTGACCTGTATGGATTTGACTGATATGAAAAGAAACTCTCACTGATCATTAAGTGCCCTCTAGGGGGCAGTAGAGGTTCCTTTGTGCCACTCAGGTCAGACTAAGTGACGCCAATGATCTCTTTGGTGTCACTTAGTCTGACATGAGTGGCACTAACTGCTCATTGCAGAGAAACGTTGATCTAGATAATGGCTGTAATAATGCAGCGCTGGTGGAAACTTTGCAGCTCTGTTGAAAATGACACCAATGTGTGACGATCCCTGCATATATATATTTTAATTTGTAAAATTTATCTTAATTTGACAAAATAACTACAATGTGCAAAAACCCCAACTATTCACAGCTTTGCAGAAACATTTCCTGTGTAATAACTGGGCGGCTGTGGTCAGAATATTTTATTGAACTTTCTGTGACCCAGCTCAAGACCCATTTCCAGCAAAACTCAGTGGCTGTGGGTACTGGTCTACAGATCACATGATCAGAGGTTGCATCAAAGTTCTTCATTGGGTTTCATTGAGGTTCCATACAATTGACACATTGCCAGGTTCTATAAATTCTGTCCGTTGTTGGTGGAAGGGTTATGGTTCATAAACCCACCACTTGAAGCTGAAAGGTTTCCTGACCACGTTGGTGCCGCAGTGGATCTCTCCGAGGTATTTGTGGTAAGTGTCGAAGTCGTCCAAGAAGTAGCAGGTTAGGCCCAAAGGTTCTAGCAGGGAGCGGACCTTCTCCTCTAAGCAGCACATCCCGTTAATCTTTGGGCCGAATGGCTTAGGAATGCCGAGATTGTTTCCCAGGACCAGCATGTTGACCTTCAGCAAGAAAAGAACAAAACAATGTTTAGAGTGATAGTTTGATGGCAAAGAATTGGAATTTGGAGGGCAGTACGATTGATAAAGGGGTTAGCTTGGATGATATCTTGGCATTGACTACTAGTTCCTCTTCCATTTATGGCTATGAATAGATTTATGTGCATGGTGCCCGCCATGTTTTTTAGCTATAGTCCTGGAATGCTGTCTGTGCCCACCTTGGGGAGACTTATTATTCTGTTGTGTGACCTGGGGCGGCTTTGGAAGTTTGAAGGTGTAGATGCCCATCTGAATCATCTCAATGGTGTCCACCATCGTATGACTTTGTAATGACCAAAGCACATGGAAGAGCTGGAGGTTGCTCCATACTTGGGTAGGTCAGAAGCTTGGAAAAGGACTTTGCTGATAACTTACCGTGGCTAGAGAGCTTGGCATCCACCCATTGGTTCTGTCCTTGTGCCCTATATACCACCAGGAGTGAGACTGGTGACATTCTCCTTAAATGTTGGACAAGCCATTGGGATTGGGGCTGGTGGAAGAGGAAGATGGAAGCTCTGTGTGTTTGCCAAATCCTCCCCTAGACCCCAATGGGTCTCGATGGAAATCAATGGCATTCACTCACCCCCTAATCGTACCCCAGTAAGAGGCCACCATAGGACCAAACTTGCCTTGGAGTGCTAAAGGGTAAGTTTTTGGTGTCGTTGGACAATATGACGCATATATACTCATTGTACGAGAAGTGTTGGCACTCACCATGTCGGGAAAATAAGACTCGGCATCTTTCTTGGGGGAGTTGCATTGGTAGAGCATTGGAATGTCAATGATGTTGGCTTCGGTCAGCCCCAGTTCCTTCTTCATGATCTCCCTGTTAATATCAATGCACTCCTAAGGAATAAAAAGGAAAATGGTCAGGTCACCTCAAGGTCTACTTTCCTGGCACAACACGGTGCCCAACACCAGACAAATATTTGTGTTTGGTTTAGAAGCCGCCAATATTTACCTGGCAGAACTGGGAAGAATCCATCAATGATTCATCGGCTAAGATATCATCTATAGTTAATTTGTCTTTCTCCACACCTAAAACAACAGGGCAGCCAATCAGTTTAGAGACTTTGGGTGAATAGTATGAGGTGGGAATGGTCAGCACCCACCTTCAAACATGACGGCGCTTCCATAACCTTCCTTCTTCTTCTGATTGAACAGATCCAGACACACCTTGGGGCTTGCTAGTAAGAGACGGAAACCCTACAGAAGAATAGGGACAGAATGGACCAATCAGTGGGAGGCTATTTACAGATTCACTTCTGCAGTGTGTGAACGTGGGGGGCTCGTTGTTTTCTGTACAGCACTGCAGTGAATGTCGGAGCTATATAAATGTATAATACTAGTGTGTGACTGTGAGGGGACATTAGAGTGTCAGCTCCTCTGTACAGAGACTGATGGGTCTCTGTACAGCACTATGGTATATGTCAGAGCTATATAAATGTATAAGATTAGTGTGTGTCTGTGGGGGGACATTAGAATGTCAGCTCCTCTGTACAGAGACTGATGGGACTGGCTCAGTGTTCTCTGTACAGCACCATGGTATATGTCATAGCTATATAAATATACAATAATAGTGTGTGACTGTGGGGGGGACATTAGAGTGTCAGCTCC
This sequence comes from Pyxicephalus adspersus, assembly GCF_032062135.1. Taxonomy (NCBI): domain Eukaryota; kingdom Metazoa; phylum Chordata; class Amphibia; order Anura; family Pyxicephalidae; genus Pyxicephalus; species Pyxicephalus adspersus. The sequence goes on from NC_092868.1 coordinate 2,536,807, forward strand.
TCTGGCGCTGGCTCTGTGTATCCCTCCTCTTTAGGCTGACGTACCCTCTTATCTGCAGCTGGAACAAAGCTCATGAATTCATCGATGTGGCCCACTAACAGCCAGGTAGAGTAGAGCTGGACCGGCGCTTGCACCAGCTGGGCCTCCAGGAAGTCTGTGATCACCTTGTTCATCCGCAGCTTTGGGCTGCAAACACACAAATATTGTATATAAAAGAAGAGACCAATAAACACAGATATGATGATGATAATAATAATATGATGATGAAGATATTAGAACAATGGCGGTTTTGTTCCACACTACAAAAAAAAAGAACCAATGATCCAATATTGGACAAAGCCGTAGTTTCCAATTGTGACCCCTTATTTATTGTACAGCACTGCGTAATATGTTGACGCTATATAAATCATGTATATTAATAATATTTGTGTGGATGAGCTGTGAGAAGGCTTTGCAGCACGCTGAGCCATATTGTTTGTATTGGCAGAGGAGTCACGCCCACACTTGATGCTTAGATCACTTTTATGACAATGATCATTGTTTTACAAGCAATTACCTGCCCATCAAACGATTGCTATGAATCCCTGCAAAGTTTTATTGCTGCATAAAAATAATTTTATAAATTTGTAATGAAAAATATATGACAGCGAAATAAATATGGTGTTCAGCTTCTGGCCACTGTGGACACTCTTTGTGCTCCATTCTCTATAAAGTTATATAGAATTCAATTTCACCATGAGAGAGGCAATTTTTTACTGTGAATTGGGAAACATTAAATTTGGATGTAGTTGCCCCCCTGGGGTGTTTGTGGGGGACCCTTGTGGCCAAGGAGGGTATGGCAAAGTGTGAAGCTCCATGGCTATGTCTGCCCCTAGTGGAGGTAACATCTTGCGGTTGGAGCACTGACTTAGGTCCACCATGCTGGGGTGTTTGTGGGGGACCCTTGTGGCCAAGGAAGATATGGCAAAGTGTGAAGCTCCATGGCTATGTCTGCCCCTAGTGGAGGTAACATCTTGCAGTTGGAGCACTGACTTAGGTCCACCATCCTGGGGTGTTTGTGGGGGACCCTTGTGGCCAAGGAGGGTATGGCAAAGTGTGAGGCTCCATGGCTATGTCTGCCCCTAGTGGAGGTAACGCCTTGTGGCTGCAGATAGGTGTCAGCCCAAGTTAAAAGGGTGATTGGAAGAGCTCCATAAGCTTTCTACGGGAGATGTGGATCTGTCCTTGAAAAAAATATTTTCCTAAAACTTTAATGAATTTGTCCCCACTTAGTATAGGTGGCCGGAGCACTTACTTCTGCAGGCTGCCGCCATAGAGGATCCTGCCCAGAGGATAATTCTTCCCACTGGCTGTCACCGGTGGGCTGACTTCCAGATTTCCAAAGGAGTCCAGGGTGTCGATTTCATCTGGGTTTGCTTCCCGAGTCACATAACCAAAATCTGGTCCCTAGAGAAGGGAAAGCTCCATGTTTAGGCTGAAAGTTGTGGCCATCCATGCCTATTCTTATGCTATTAGGAGGACCTGTCAATGCTATGAAATAATCCCAACATATTGGTATACTGGTTGGATTGGATTGCATGGCTAGCAGGAGAGCCATGGCTATAGAATGATACAAAACCACAGCCATAAACAAACTGGTTTCCCATTTGGCCCTTCTGTCTCTACCAGTGATGGTGACATGCACAAAGATCAATAAGAGACTGGACAACCTAGGACAGGTCCTCTTTAGAATTAAATAATCTGCCTATCACAAGTGATATTAAACATTAGGGTAGACGGACCAGCACTTCCAAATATGGGAAATCCTTGAGTCCTCGGTCTCTTGGTGAGTCAAACACAACCGGAAAGCGCTTGTGAGGAGCCTCACAGTAGCCAAATTCCATTTCATCCTATGAGAAAAGAGCAAAGAATTAGAAATCAAGGCTTAGTCTGAGCCGCTCATATCAAAAACCTACTTTATTGTCTTTATGAACCCCCCAACCACAGGTGCTATGCTAAGCTGGTCCAAGTTCTCTCCCCTTCTCAAGCCTTATTTGGTATGGTCCACACTGGTCCCTCCTGAATCCTGTTTATTCTAAACTGCTCATAGCAAGAACCAAATGTATTGCCTTAGTGGTCCCACCTGGTCTCCCCTATTTGGTATGAACCACACTGGTCTCACCTGGTCCACCCCACCTGTATTTGGTATAATCCACACTGGTCTCCCCTATTTGGTATGAACCACACTGGTCTCACCTAAATCCAGTTCATCTTGAACTTTTTATAGCGAAAACCTTATGTGTTGTCTTAGTGGTCTCACCTGGTCTCCCCTTTTTGGTATGATCCACACTGGTCTCACCTGGTCTCCCCTATTTGGTATGATCCGCACTGGTCTCACCTGGTCTCCCCTATTTGGTATGATTCACACTGGTCTTACCTGAATCCAGCTTATCTTGAACATTTTTTTTAGCAAGAACCTAATTTATTGTCTTAGTGACCCCCACCCAACCATATCTTTGATGGAAAAAAATACTAGTCAGAAGTAAATCCAGAAGATGGATGTAAAAGATAAAACCCGACTTTAATGCCATCGACAAATTCCAGAATTACAAAAACCACAACCCACTGATTGCACTATTGCAGGGGCAATAAAAATGGTGGGACAGTAAACAAGTTTAATGCTCAGCTGATCCCTATTCTCCCACCTCACCCCCTTCTCAAACCCCATTTGGTATGATCCACACTGGTCTCACCTGAATCCAGCGGTCCCCGCGGTTCATACCAGACATACAAATGTTGAGTTCCGCCCGGGACTTTTCAACAAATCGCTTCAGCCGTTTAAGAAAATCTGCATTGTTGTTCACACTGCCGACAAAACGAGAAAGGTTACAAAATATCCCTAAGAGTATAACCATAGGCACAGCAGACTGTATAATAGCTATGGGGCCCAGGGGTAACTGACATCAAAGTGATTAACTAAGGACTACAACTAAGAATACGTCTGGATACAGATCATTTACAATTACATATATTGGAACGTCTATTTGATAGGTAAGAAAACAATTAATATTTTGAACCAAAATAGGAACTGCTTCAAAGGGGTCCCTAATAGATTTCCAATAGGGTCCCTATAAACCTGCCCAACCTTTCAGTTTATACCAAAATTCTAAGGCATTGGTGATCCCAGCAACCAGTCCTACTTGATGGTTACCTTTTTAGAAGATCCCCCAGATAGGGGAAACAGGAAGTAAAGCTCAGACCCTGGATGTGACCAGGACAAGACGTACGGTTGAATCTCCCCATTTAGGATACAATGATATTTGAATTGTGAGGGGCCTGGTAGGCTTAAGCATTCCTGAATTCTGAAGGTTTAGGGAGAGCAGGAACCCCGCAAATGGCTCTGTGCAGACTGGGAACGTCAACATTGAGGATCCTGCCATTGGAGATGTACTAGATAATTCTGGTCGCGAACATCAATGTAAAATAGAAATATCACTTTTTGGTGACCAGATCCTTTAAGAGTTGATGTCAATAGGTTTACATTTGCCTGGCACCAGTCTTAGCCCTGACCTTGTCAGTCTCTGGCTTTGTGCCACCAGGATGTATTTTAACCCAGAACTTGGTCGGCGTGTCCCGACAGATCTTTCTTAATTCCTTACCTTGAGCAGTTCAGAGATTTCCTGGGCGTGTCTGCAAACTACTCTATTAACCCCCACATATTCCTTGGTGGAGCCTCCAAGTTTTATGTCAGGAAAAACGTACACACAGTAAACATGTCTGCATTGGAAAACGGCTTCCAGAGACAACCTACTGCTGAGCTCAAGTTCGTAAGTTCAACATGGCACGCGACTAACATATTTTCTTGGAAGGTAATTAACGCAAGTAAAATTGACTAAATTGACCACTTTTGCTTCACCAAAATTTTGGTAAAATTGTGAAAATTTTGACAAAACTTTGCCATTGATTAACAAATTGTAGTAAATTGAGAATAGGAATTATAAGACTACCTCTGGCCAGTGCCCCTCTTACTCATTCACTAATTATTCTAAAGCCATTTTTTATTACCCCTAAACACCTGCTGCAGTATTCTGGATTCTTGGAGAATCCTGCCACTGGATGACCTATTGGAAGCATCTGTGGCTTCTAAGAAGTAAGTAGACATTAGAAGAAGGACCCTCATCCTTGAAGGATTTGGGGAGTCAGAGGGTCATGTGATCTCCAATTTAGGCCACCATATTTTGGGCATGAATAGATTTTTTTATACTTATTCAACCATTGGCCTACATTGGTTGGTGGCTTTAAGGTAGCTTTTGGTTGCTTAAGGCTAGTATGGGCAGTCAATGGCTCATCAGTTACAGAAGTTGCTTTACCAATCCTGGATTTGTTCTTTTTCTAAAATTTGATTAATCATTAGCTGGAAATGTAACATTAGTTACTAAGGAACCTTAACTCTAACTCTTATCTCTTTACATGGTGTCATCAAAGCTGTAATTTTGGTCACATGGCATTTATTTCATTCAAATTACACCTAAATGGTCTTCATTGTGGAGTACCAGGTTAATTTTGAAGTTGGTGATTTGGCTGCCATATTTGTTATATAAAATCACTCTGATCTCTACTCCATTGTATGAAGCAGTTTGAAGTGGATAAGGGCGCAGTTCTGAAATTTTAAGGAAAAGGAATAGGCAGATTTACTTGCAGACGTAGACCTCAATAGGCTTCTGGGTGTTGGGGGTCATGATCCATGGAGCCATTCTGAATACCAAGCTCTCGGAGAAGATATCAGCCTAAGAGATGACACAACACATACATTCACAATCTTTGTATATCCTTTGATGTTATTGTATGCCTAGCATGCTCTGGTCAGTTCTGTTATGTTAATAAGTGGCTGTGTCACTGGTTGTAAGTCACATTCTGACCCATAAACAGGCGATGACTCGCCCAACAACTAAGACATTCATATGATAATCAGAGGACAAATCTATATTTACTCACAATGCAACATGCTGACGAAGCTTAAATGGCACACGAGTCATCTCTTCCATGGAAGATTGATGTGTATTATGGAGAAAGAATGAAATAATAACTGTGAATGGGGGCAATTTTGTGTAATTCTGGTCAAGATGAGAACATGGGCCTGGGAGTCATCTCCATTACTTCCATGGAAGATTGATGTGTGTAAAGGAGAAATAATTAATTAATAAGTGTGAATGGAGACAATTTTGTGTAATTGTGGTCAAGATGAGAAGAATGGCACAGAAGTAGGAGTAGGATACAAATGGCAAAATTGAATTTCCAATAATATGGAAAATTTTCCAAATTACTGGAACTTCAATTTTCCTATGCTGTGTTCTTGTCTATGACATCAATGCCTCTTAAAGATCAGGAGTTTGTTCATTGAGCTCTTGGAATGGACTTTGGTGGCTTTTGAGAGAAGGTTGGGCTCTGCTTGGTTCTTGATGGCCACAGAATTTACGTTAACTATCCTGGAGCCATTCGTGTGCCAACAATTTCCATTCTTTGGCCCCATTAATTTATTTTGTGGGAAAAATGTGCTCTACTTCATCAATACTTTCCAAGAGATCCTGGACCTCTTTTTAGAAGACCTCCCCTCCACATGAAGACCAGTGGTGGTTCCATGTTTAATATCTGACTACTTACATAATCACTAATCCTCTGAAACTTGACTTTGATTTTAACGAGTCCAGAAAAATCGGCGTCAGGGAACTGGAGCCCCTCCACGTAGAATTTTATCTCGTCCAAGTTCTTGCGCTGGACCTCGTATGCCAGTTTTCCCATCCCAAGGACATGCATGAACTGGAATTCTAAAAATCAGGAGCACATACTGTATGTCATACAGATTTTACTTTTAAACCATTGTCTGAGTTAGATGACAGTGTGAAAAATGGGGGCAGGGTGGGTCGGGGTGACAAGAGAGTGGAAGTCTAGGTCACCATCAATTCTAGATATAAATGGTGACCATTGACATCAAGAAGACGGTCTAAGTTGGATGAAGGTTGTGGTCTATATGGATGGTGGCCACCAGTGGCTTGCTCAAAGAGGGCCAAACTTGAAACCCAAGCTGCTGAAGTAGTTTGCAGCTTATAGGAGGCGCACTTTGGCTTGGCATTGGGTAGACGGTACTGGCCGACCTCCAAGAGTAGACCAAACTGGTACAGCAAGAACTGAACCGCTAGTGGAAAACGGTGTTACTTGGTGTTGGGTCTTGGTGTTTTAACGACCAATGGGCCAACTCATTCATCCTCTACCCCCCAGCCCCAAAGTGCTCACATCCCAATATTTTAAGGCCTTGCAGTTGTGTGGTTTGGTTACAGAGGGACAGCCCAGAAAGCCTGAATGTGGCCCCAGTCATGACATCGCCATTCCCAAGTACGTACTTCCTTGACGATATACACGAAGTCTTCTGGAGTCACGTGAATCTATTTCCAGGACTATTCTGTAGTCATCAAAGATCTCATCGGGGCCCTCTGCTGTCAGGATCATCGGGGACATGTCCTTCACATCTGTCCGGGAGAAGAACCAACACAGCACAGAAAAAGAAGGTTAGAAAGCTCACATAAAGCTTCAGTTTATATCAGGGAAATAAAGTAAAATAATTCATTATATGTAATAAATGTATGTCAAATAATATAAATGTATTTACTAAAGCAGAGTACAAAAGCCTGACCCCCAACAACATGCTGGTGGTCTCTGTGCAGAGGTCTGACATGCCCATAACTGACTCATATAGCTTTGTAGTCAGCAAAGCTTAGCTATAGGCTGATTGGAGGGCTCTGTCTGTGACTCAGCAAAGGAGGTGGGGCAGACCTCTGCAGAGTGACCGCTGCTTCCATACAAAGAACAATTGTTCAATCTATCAGTCATAAGGAACAAAGTACCTGAAGCATTGGGTGCTCCCTGGTCCTCATTGTCTGCCATCCCGAGGCTGTTTCGGTCTCGGTCGCAGTTCACCAGCAGGATGGCCCCTTGCCCTTTGGGCCCCCAGCTCCATGAATCCTGCGGTGCAGCAAAACAGTGGTTAGGTTTTACATGTTTCTATAATGTTTGTCTCTTCTCAGCTCTTCTACAGAGAAGCGATATGCCCAGTTTTGGATTATTAAAGAGAACCAGTCATGACCAGACACAATGGTAATATATAATTATTATACCTGGAAATGTTCTTATAACAGATTCATGGGTCCCGTTGCCTTGCTTTGATTGGGGACAATTCTGAAACTGACAATCAGACCCGAGGTGCCCCCCTAATAGCCCGCCATCATAATAATAATACGTGCTGCCTCCCAGGACTGAAGTGTGCATAATGCTATCAATTACCAGGGCTGTGCAGATGTTCACTTCAGGGACCTGGAAGGCACAGGACACACAAATGGACTTTATTACCTTGTTTTTTATTCCTCTGCTAACAAAGCCAACTCTGTTCACATCAGCGTCCAGGGAAAGAGCTAAAACACAGAAAAATAGAGATCAGCTGGAGGGAACACGGTATGGAGCTTCTGTTCTAATCATTAGTTAGTAGAAGAGAATAAAATGGCACAGGAACTACAAGTCCCAGCACACTCACCCACACTTGTCACGTACAGCATGGCACTGCCCACCAGGTCATTCCCTGAGGTGTAATAGGAGACCTTAACCTGGAAGAGAAGAACAAAGGGGTAACAAGGAGGGTAAGTGTTAGGGTTACAGGGAGGGTAAGTGTTAGGGTTACCGGGAGGATCAGTGTTAGGGTTATAGGGGGGGTCAGTGTTAGGGTTATAGGGGGGGTCAGTGTTAGGGTTATAGGAGGGTCAGTGTAAGGTTTATGGGGGGGCAGTGTTAGGGTTACAGGGGGTCAGTGTTAGGGTTACAGAAAAGGTAAGTGCTAGGGTTACAGGGAGGGTCAGTGTTAGGGTTATAGGAGGGTCAGTGTTCTGGTTATAGAGGGGTCAGTGTTAGGGTTACAGGGGGGTCAGTGTTAGGGTTATAGGAATATGGAGTTGCCCCCCCCCACCCATGGTCATTCATATTGAGTTGCCTTGCACACTTTATGGATCAATATGGAGTTGGCTCCCTAACCCATGGTTATTCATATGGAGTTGCCCCCTCTATGGCCAGAATTATTGAGTTGGATGCTCTACCCATGGTCATTCATGTAGAGTTGCCCCCTTCTATGGATCAGTAGGGGTTGCCCCCCTTGGCCATTCGTAGGCAGTCGCCCCCCTCTTTGGTCAATAATATGGAGTTGGCCCCCCTACTCCATCGTTGGAGTTGCTCCCTCTATAACCAATATTATGGAGTTGGCCCCCATACCCATGGTCATTCATATGGAGTTGCCACTTTACAGATCAATATGGCGTCCCACTTTGCATCCCCCCCATCCCCTTACACATGGTAATTTATATGAAGTTGCCCCTTATGGCCCCTACCTATTGTACTGCGCTACATACTATGTTGGTGCTATATATAGATAATATTGATACACAGGAAAGCTTTACTTGTACATTAGAAGACTTTTATCAGATCTTTTGTATACAAAGCTCTGTCATGGTTTGATCTTGTACTTATTTCAGGTTTGTTATCTGCAGCTCCTATTTACTGTACTGCGCCGTGCACTAAGTTGGCGCTATATGTATAGATAATATTGATAATGATAATAATGATACATACTATAATATTAATCCTGTACATAAAATGACTTTGATCATAAATAAGATGTATTTTTGTATAAGCTCTGATTGGACAGATTTTGTTTGCATTTGTTATATATGCAGGTGTCTCATTTGCAGCCCCTAATTATTGTACTGCGTTACGTACTATGTTGGCACTATATATAATGATATATAAGAAAGCTTTCATCACACAAATATAAATTGTATGAATAGCATCGATTGGACAGATTACTGTCATTCTTTACACTAGGTAAATGCATAGTTCTGCATACCTGTAGCTCTTATTTATTGTACTGTGCTACGTGCTATGTAGGCGCTATAAATATATGTATAAATAAAAATGATACATAAGAAAGCTTTTATTATATATATATTTTGTATGAATGGCTCTGATTGGACAGATTCCTCTGCATTGCTTTGTCCTTGAGTAGATCTGCATGTCTGTAGATTCTTTTAATTGTACTACACTATGTACTGTGTTGGTGCTATACCTGTAAATAGATAATAATACATACGATACATAGAAAAACTTTTTTCACTTACATATTTTTTTATACTTAGCTTTGATTGGACAGATGCCTCCCTCAAAGTTTGTACTTTGTTATATTTGTAGCCCCTATATATATATATATTGTACTGCGCTACGTACTATGTTGGTGCTATGTATAGATAACAATTATATAAACCAAAACTTTCATTTTATATATATGTACTTTTTTACACTTAGCTTTGATTGGACTGATTTCTCTGTCTTATTTTGGCATTGTTTTTTGGGCAGGTCTGCATATGACAAGCTGCTTTTTTATGTACTACACTATGTTCTTTGTTGGTGCTATATATAGACAATAATAATACATAAGAAAGCTGTTATCATTTACATATATATATACTTATTATCTGATTGTACAGATTCTTTTGTCATAGCTTGTCCATCTTATATATGCAGGTTTGTTATCTGTAGCTCCCATTTATTGTACTGCACTAC
>NC_092868.1:2546991-2633564 GCF_032062135.1 Pyxicephalus adspersus
TTTTTTTGTACTATACTACACTCTATGTTGGCACTATATATAGATGATATTATTAATACATATGAAATCTTTTATAATTTACATTTTTTTTATACTCAACTATGATTGGACAGAATCCTCAACTATACTTTTCACTTCTTACATAAAATCCAAAGCCCCTGTTGTACTACGCTACACTTTATGTTGAAGATATATATATATATAATAATGATACATAGGAATGCTTTTATCATATATATATTTTCTATACTCAGCTCTGATTGGACAGAATCCTCCGTTATACTTTGCACTTCTAATATATAAAGGTATGTAATCTGCAGCCCCTTTTTTTTGTACTACGCTACACTCTATGTTGAAGATATATATATATATAATAATGATACATAGGAATGCTTTTATCATATATATATTTTCTATACTCAGCTCTGATTGGACAGAATCCTCCGTTATACTTTGCACTTCTAATATATAAAGGTATGTAATCTGCAGCCCCTTTTTTTTGTACTACGCTACACTCTATGTCAGCGCTATAAATAGATTATAATTGATTTCTAAGACCGTTTTCTATTCCTCTACACAGGAAGCTGGAGATATATTGTTTGATTATTGATTGGCGTGACTCCCTACCTGTAGATGTCGATGGCGATCTCCTCGCCCACCACGCACACCTCGTACGTTGGGTTGGTGCCGGTCAGACGGATCGCCCTCCTCTCTGCCATGGTTGTCCCCAGCAGTGATCACAGAATGAATGGTGACTGCAGCCTCCAGGTTGTCACTTTATAGGGTGAGGTCAGAGGTCATGAGTGTTACCTGGGCTGTGTCACCTGGGTTGTGTTACCTGGGCTGTGTCACCGGCACTCCGCTGCCATGAACATTTCCTACAAGATCTGGAGTGTTGTTGTTGTCTGCAGGGTGGAGCGAGGATGTGGCTGGAGGCCAAATGTAAGAATCATTGTGAATGAGGGAGGGACAGACCGAGCACTCCACATACCTTACACTGCCACACCATACAAAGAGGACCTGTCACTAAACGTAATCACTGACGTGTCACCAAATATTTGGCTTCTTTCATCTGCTTTTCTCTCCAGAAGGACGGAGCCATCTATATTCAGGCATCAATTCCCTGGGCCATGATTCCACAATCATTCTGTGTTCACAAATGTCGGACACAGCTCAGCCCCTGCTGTAGCCTCCCACCCTGTGACTACAAAGATTCAGTCCAATCAGTGGGGGTCACAGAGGCCGTTGAAACTTTCTCCAATAATAAAAAATAAAAACTGATCCCAGATCGGTGAACGGAAGCGAGGAAGCGATCAGAAAGTTTTTCAGCAGTCTCTAATGTGATCAAAGAGCCACAATGCTCCTGGTAGTCATGTGACCTTGCCTGCCTTGGCTTCTGGTCATAGCAAGAATGAGCATTTCTTTTTTTAATTTATCAGGGGCAGTTGAAAGCAGGGGCAAATTGGGTAATTGCCCAGGACACTTTTTTGGGGGGTCCTCACATTCTCCAAGGTGTGTGTGTTTGGGGACCTTACTTTATATTTGCCCCAGGTTCTAGAGCATGCTAACAATATTAGTGATGTGGCAATAGCAGGCGGTCAGCTTGTGTCACATGCCATGTCTGTAGCCAATAGTATTTCAGGTCAGGGAATATAGGGGAAGGAATAGTCACATGATGAGAGATGATTGGCTGATTGTTGAGCTCCTCCCCCTCTGCCAGGTTCTTCAGTCTTTCTCACAATCCTTTGCTGTCACAGAGCCGGCCCCCCAGGACCGCAGAACAACCAATCAAAACAAAGTTATGCCATCGGAGCGTTCCACATGGAGCAGAGCGTGTGACTCCGGTGACCGGGAACACAATGACTCCTCTAATCCACGGAAAGGCAGAATTCCAATGCTGATAATTCAGAGAATTAATTAAAGGACAATAACTGGCTCCACCCCCGAGTAAACTTCTCCACCAATTACCAAAAATAATTAAAAGTCATTTGGAGCTGACCTGGATTTCATGGTGTGCCTGGAATGAATTCAGATAATTACTGACAGGTCCTCTTTAGTATGATTGCCCCCCCAATGACTTGACACTCAGAATTCTCTAGAATTTTACGAGGATATTAATCATCTAAATATTAATAATAATTCTGTGAAATGCCAGCAGTTTCCTCCAGGGGAGATATTTTGGTGTCACCGCGAAGGGCTCAGCTTATCTCCCCATAACAGATCTGAGCCGTGACCACATTTACTCCGGCCTCCGGAAATCCCTCCAGGGGAACTGTAGGTTTGTGGTTTGTTCACACAGCTGAGTATTCTGCATCGTATGGCCAATAAGTTATTAAAAAAACAGTAGCCCCTAGATCAGGGGTGGCCAAACTTGTTGGCTCAGGGGTCACAATGAGTTTTAAAATTTGACAGATGGGCCAGTATCAGATGAATGGCAAGTGTTTTATATGAACTTATATAAACTTTGTGTAAAGCAAAATAAAACATACAATAAAATTGCATTCCATTTCAATGGGAACAATGTTGTTGGTCCCCCCTTTTAGCCAGTGGACAGTTTTGTACCAATATTTGATGGGACGGATTAAAAAGCCCAAAGGGCCGTATTTGGCCCACGGACCGTAGTTTGCCCTAGATGGCACTTCTTGATGCTGCAGGGTGGGGGCGCTATACCCAGCAGTGTCCGGGCACTCAGACACAAAGGACAGAAATCCACCAAATGCCAGTCAAACCTAGATATGACCATATATGGAAATGATGACATCATCAATGAACTGTACATGTGGGAGGAGCCAGAAGCCCCACCTACTAGAGGGGGTGGGAAACAGGCCAGCCAGAAGAGAGAGCAGCAGTGACCGGTCTGTATTACAGGAAGTTCATTCATGGGTCCTGGAAGGAATACAAAAAACTCTTTACACCTGGAAGTGGCCGTAAAGAATTCTATTTGCTGCTTTCATTTTCCAGTGACACACTCAGGGCCCCAATGCTGTAATGAGCCACGTTTTTCACCCTAAACTGCCCTCCTTCTCACAGGAAGTGAGCAGAGTGCTGCATTAATGTCAGGATCATCAGGTGTTTTCTGTACTTGATGTAAGAAAACGAATGCAGTCACTAAACCTAGGAATGGGCATTTCCAGCGATGGGCCCTGACGTCAGTGATCCCAGGACGTCTCCTCCGATATTCCTCAGAAATGATTTGTGTCTGCAGAAAGCTGCCAGGGGATCCGGGGCCTGTTAGGACACATCCAGGGCCTGCGGTGACTCCATATGCTGCGCCCGTATCGCCGAGGTTATATAAAGCCCGTCAGGTGTTCGGGATCAGAAAACAGACTTGTCTGCAAATAATGGGGGGTAAAGGTAGAGGGGGCAAATTGTTGAGGGGTGGAGGGCCAGGGGGGATTTTTGGGGAAAAGCTCTTTATTTGTACTTCCTGGTAACTGGTGCCAATGGCAGGCTATGCCGTCATCCTGGGCGACCAAATAATAAACACCCGGGTAAATATGGCAATGGGGGCTGGGTTAGTGGGCCCCTTTATATTATGGGTCACTCAACCACCCCTTGGTAAGCACTGGGGCCCTTTTTTGTCCTGCCGGGGTCAGACTGGGGACCACCAAAGTTAGTGAGGACCCCTGGAACCAATAGATTTTTGGGACGGACGCCCATTTTAAAGATAACTGGGCCCACGGGAGGGCCGGTGCCGTACTGCCCGTTTTGATGGACAAAAGGTTCCTTTTAGGGGCAAATCCCTGGGTCTGACCCACCGATCGGACCACAAGAGTTAGACTGAGCTTCCCCAACCCTCCAGAACAATTTTAACCCCTTTGTACCCCTAAACCTCCCTCATTGTGTATTTTTTCATTCCTGGTGAATAATAAAATGAATTCTTTTTGGTTTGGTGAATATGAATGTTGCGTGTGAATATTTGATCCGGATGGCAGATCTGCACCATATTTGCTGGGTCATTTTAGTATTGCGCTGTGAATAGCACGGGAATAGCCACCTCCCCCTCCCCCCACCACACACCTGGTGAACAGGTAAGTTACAGTAACTGGCTGCTAATGAGGATTTATGGGATTTTATATTACAATGGATCTCTCTATGGAACCGGCTGACCTGTTTTTTTACCCTCTGGGTCACCTTGTCCCGGAGCCAGAAAAGAATGCCGGGCCTTGTGCTGTAATAATGGAGGATTACGCAGCTCACTCATGGTGTGTGATTAGGTGCAGCATTGTAGGTGTCACTGGGTAATCACCCGGCCCCATGCACCGCACTCCGAATTACACAACCCATGACACATTAATGAACCCTTACAGCTCACATACCACGGATCCCTATCGGTCTATGGATTAATCCCCATGTGTACTCACCCCAATCAGGGTGTTTTGTCATTGTTTTATTTTGTGGTATTATAGGAAGAGCAACACAAACACACCAAGGGTAACTAGAAAGTGTATTCTGTAAACTGGCCACGAGATGGCGCTAGATATTTATATGCTATTACAGCTGATTATTAATGTAATATTTTATTATATTATTATTACTTTGAACTGTATTTAAAATAATTTACATTAAATAGGGCCTACGAATGACAAACCTGCATATTAGACAAAATATGATACGCAAGGAGAGAGCACAACCTAATACAGCCTATTATATAGTAATAAATCCCCTCCCCCCCAAACTAATATTGTCTGGGTCTCCCTTTGTGCCCTGTCCATGCATAGACTCCATAAGACCCCTGATGGTGTCCTGTGGTATCTGCCATTTCTGTCCTGCCTTCTACCCCTAATTCACCCAGCTGCCCCCACTGACTTGCCTTTTTCTCATAATGCACCCTGCTGCCTCCCCTGACCTGCCTTCTTCCCATAATGCCCCTGCTGCCTCCACCAGCCTGCCTTCCACCCATAATGCCCCCTGCTGCCTCCACCAGCCTGCCTTCTTCCCATAATGCACCCTGCTGCCCCCATTGACCTGCCTTCTTCCCATAATGCCCCCTGCTGCCTCCCGTGACCTGCCTTCTACCCTTAATGACCCCTGCTGCCTCCACCAGCCTGCCTTCTTCCCATATTGCACCCTTCTGCCTCCACTGCCCTGCCTTCTTCCCATAATGCACCCTGCTGCCCCAATGGCCTGCCTTCTACCCATAATGCCCCCTGCTGCCTCCACTGCCCTGCCTTCTTCCCATAATGCACCCTGCTGCCTCCACTGCCCTGCCTTCTTCCTAGAATTCACCCTGCTGCCTCCACTGACTTGCCTTCTACCCATAATGCACCCTGCTGCCCCCACTGACCTGCCTTCTACCCATAATGCACCCTGCTGCCCCCACTGACCTGCCTTCTACCCATATTGCCCTCTACTGCCTCCCCCGGCCTGCCTTCTACCCATAATGCCCCCCGCTGCCTCCCCCGACCCTCCTTCTACCCATATTGCACACTACTGCCTCTGCTGGCCATTTTTCCCACAGCATCCTACGGCCATCTCTACCCCAGGTAAATGATGCAGCAGCCAATCACATAATGAGACCCCTCAGACCGGCCACCTTCTTCCAGTGCTCCATGGTTCAGGACTGATGCTCACATTCCCATTATGGGTACATTTATTGGTGGTCAGGGGGTCACTATGGGCACTCTGACTGGTCTGCAGCTAATAATATTATTATTATTATTATTATTAATAAACAGGATTTTATAGCGCCAACATATTACTCAGCACTGTACATTAAATAGGGATGCACCACCATACGTAGCAAGTCACAATGCTCTGTGTGTTCTGGCACATTTCTAATATGGCCGGCATTATGTTTTTCTGCAATTTTTTATTTTTTGAAAACCTAATTTTTGGAGAATCCCTAAAAATAAATAAAAAGAATGAAAAATAGTAACAAACACAACCATCACATTTATGGCTGTGTTTGGCCCCCCCCTAGTGGTAACCAGCAGTCCTGCATGCCTCCCAGTGGCTGGCACCTTGTCATCTGCTTGGCTGCCCGCACAACACTTGTGGGTAGCAATGAGCAGTATTCAAACATTCACCAATAATTCTCTGGACTGCTGCAGGTGAGACATTCACACTGATGTGCGGTTCAGAGGAATGGGAAAGTTGTACCTGCACTGCAACCGCACCACCAGCCTTAACAAAGCCTAATGACTGGTAGGCACCAATTTTGTACCTGGGTATAGATACACAATAGCATTTTTTTTTTGTAACATTGTATTCTCTTTTCTCTTTGATGCTGAATTTTTAGAATGTAAGAAAAACACAGCACTGGACAGTGAGGAATTCTTCCCACCGACCCCCATACCAATATACTGTGAGATGTGGATATAGTAAATATAGAAGGGGTTCCCCGAAGACCTGAAAGATATTTCAAGGGTTCCCCCAAAAGTTTGGGAAACACTGATCTACAGGAATGTGAAGCTACAGGAGAACCCCACCTGCTCCTGAATGAAAGGGAGTATGTGGCCAGATGTGAATATCCCTGCAGTAACAGCTGCTGAACACTAGAAGGAGCAAGCTGATTGCACAGATTCACAAGAAGTTTGCACAAGGGTTTACTTGTTCACTTGAATGAAAATAAACTTTGCATAGTAAATCTAGATAATGAGGATGAGTTCATTTTCCATATCTAATCATGTGCAAGAGAAAAATGGTTTTCCCTAGGACATATCGGCTATTAAAAGGGAGCACAACTTTGTCACTAACCTCATGGAACCTGTTACAAGGTGACCATTCTAATAGACTTAAAAAGGACACAAAGGGCTCTATTTATAAATGATTCCCTTTTATATTCCCTAATAAAATGTCTTTCCCATTTTTTTCCTATTGTGACAACTATGCACTTTTGAGGATTGTCCACTAGGTGGCAGAACGAGTCATTGATTTAATAGGAGACCTGTAGAGAGATTGGACTGTCTGCGAATTTCAGAGGAATTGACTGGGGGGATAAAATTTTATAAATAGAGCCCTAAATGATATCAATACATCAGTCCCTGCCAGTTCAAATGATTTAGAAATTATTATTTGTATATTTCCTCTATATCTGTGCAGTAATCCAGCAATGAAACAATTCTCAAACTTTTCAGGAGTTTCCTGTGACGCAGACCAGTCAGTGTTACTCCATCTCTTTGTGCAGGATGACTGGTCTTGTCTCCGCCCCCAATCAGTGGTTGGTTCATGGAAGGAGTTATGTAAATATCACAATGTCTTGATAGGTGGCTGTAGCTGTGGAGGAGTGGGCATTCCTTGCATGTCTTAGTGACGGCCATGTGTGCTGCCGAGCCTCCATGATTGAAAGAACTAAAATCCAATGAAAGGGAGAGATGATGCTGGACGTCCTCCAGCCAGGAAATGAGGTGGCTCTGTCAGACTTGCTGCAGTTTCTAATGTACATTGTAAGAAACACACAAGAGTGCTAAATCAGAAATATTTCAGTCTTGGAGAAGAGCCGATACAACTGTGCAAGAATAAAGAGGAGGTTGGGGGGCAGAAATAATGAAGGGGAGGTTGGGGGGCAGAAATAATGAAGGGGAGGTTGAGGGGCAGAAATAATGAAGGGGAGGTTGAGGGGCAGATTTATGAAGGGGAGGGATGAGGGGCAGATTTAATGAAGGGGAGGTTGGGGGCAGATATAATAAAGGGGAGGTTGAGGGGCAGATTTAATGAAGGGGAGGTTGAGGGGCAGATTTAATGAAGGGGAGGCTGAGGGGCAGATATAATAAAGGGGAGGTTGGGGGGCAGATTTAATGAAGAGGAGGTTGGGGGCAGATATAAAAAAGGGGAAGTTGAGGGGCAGATTTAATGGAGGGGAGGCTGAGGGGCAGATTTAATGAAGGGGAGGTTGGGGGCAGATATAATAAAGGGGAGGTTGAGGGGCAGATTTAATGGAGGGGAGGCTGAGGGGCAGATTTAATGAAGGGGAGGTTGGGGGCAGATATAATGTGAAGGCTACAAGGCAAATTTAATGAATTCTGGAGTGCAAAGTTAATGAAGGGGATGTTGGAGGATTAGATTTCATGAAGGCTGGAGGGCAGAGGTTATGAAAGGAAGGCTAGGGGACAGAATTGATCTAGGGGAGATTGGAGTTCAAATTTAGTAAAAAGAGAGGCTGGAGGGCAGATTTAATAAAGAGAAGGCTGGAGGGCAGATTTAATAAAGAGAAGGCTGGAGGGCAGATTTAAGGAAGCAAATGCTGGAGGAATTATTTAATAAAGGGGATAAAATTAGGTAATTGTGAAGAGGGCAAGTTTAATGGGGGATGTTTGAGGGTTGAATTTAAGGAAGGCTGAAGGGTAGGTTTATTAAAGGGAAGGCTGGAGGGCAGAATGGAAGCTGCATAGGGGTTACTCCTATAACCCCTCTCTGTACAGGAAGAAATGGATTGTCCATGGCATATATTTGGTCAATAACAGATGTACAAGGGTCATGCAGGCCAATGTAAGGACACCTTATGTAACCCCCGGGGGAACAATTTTTAAGGGACACACCTAGGTGAACGCTGACACCAAAGCACACAGAGAGGGCTTTTCACCCAGCTTTTTTGTATTTTATCCTGCATTTTCCAGTTTCAGCTGACATTACTGCTGTTTGCTGCAATTAAAGGTTGCTAAGCCGCCCATTGAGTCGTATCTGATCTGCTGCCCTCATTTATACAACTTGGCTCCTCATTGGGTTTTATTGCTCCGGTGCTCCATATAAAACAATCTTGTAAACATCACTTGCGTAGAATAAATGACCTGCTTGTGGGGCCATCAATGTTGTGCAATTTGTCAAACAACTGTAATACCGAGCTGAGAAAAGAAAGAGAGCGAGGCATGGTGCAACCACCAGGGGGCAGATGGAGGAAACAGGTGGCAATATGATGGAGATGGAACTATATGGTATTGGTACAGCTCGACCTGAAATGTGGTGACTCCTTCTGCCGGCTGTTAATAAATACTGTTAACACGTAGATAAAGTCGGAAATTAAAAGAACGCCGACCACCATAGATGCGACCATTACTCGCCCTCTTCTTGGCTAACCAGAAATGAAAAAATGATGGGGAAGTCAACATATATTTAAATACATTGGAAGAAGAAATTATTCCAAATCTGCTTTTATAATTACTTGATAATTCCCGTTACTCTTCCACCAGTAGAACCATCTCAACTGTTCCAAAAAAATGGACAAAATGGCGCCTATTGGTCTACAATTTACTTGTGATTGATTGGTGCCTCCTCCATTGAACAGAATGGTGCTGTGTAGACAGCCTTTTCTCAACCAAGGTTTTGTCCTCCAGGGTGAACAATTTCTGACTCTCCATACCAATACCATCATCACCTGCAAGTTGGGACACTTTTCTCATTGACCACCAATGTAAGAGGCCTTGGTCCTATTGACCCCCAGATGGTCCTTCACCTGTTGACCAACACTTCTTCCAATGACCACTATCGTAAGGGTTTCCCTCTTAGAAAGACCACCCATCTGTGAAGGTCCTTAACCATTGACCAACAAGGTGAAGAGGAATTTTCCTATTGACCACCAACATGATGGCTCCTCTGACCACCTCCTCTTCCAATGACCACTAAAATTAAGGTGTCCTTCTGAGACAGAGAATCATTTCCAATGACCACCGAGATAAGGAGAGTTTTCCCACTTATCACCACCTCTTCCAAGATCACCAATGTAATTGTGTCTTCTCCAACAGACCACCAATGTAGGGAGGATCTTCTCCACTGACCACCAAGAGAAGGAGATTCTTCTTATTGACCACCAGTATAATGGACCCTTTCCCCTTAACCACCGCTAAAAAGGGGCCTTACAATGACCACCAAAGTAAGGAGGCTCTTCTTGCACTGACCGCCAGTATAAGTGGCAACTAAACCTGCAAAGGTCTACAAGTCACTATGTGTCCAGGAAAATCTATTGCAGAAACCAAAAAGAACAAAGAATATTATTGTAATAGAATAAGTACACTCACCTGTCCAGGTGTACATGTCAGGTATGATGCTTTCCTGTCTAGGTGTACATGACAGGGTGTTATACTCACCTTCTAGGGTGCACATGTCAGGTGTTGTACTTACCTGTTTAGGTGTACATGTCAGGTATGATACTTACCTATCCAGGTGTACATGTCAGGTATGATACTTACCTATCCAGGTATACATGTCAGCTATGATACTTACCTGTCCGGGTGTACATGTTAGGTATGATGCTTACCTGTCTAGGTGTACAGGCCAGGGTATTATATTCACCTTTTAGGGTGTACATGTCAGGTATTATACTTACCTGTTCAGGTGTACATGTCAGGTATGATACTTACCTATCCGGGTGTACATGTTAGGTCCTGTCCAAGTGTACATGCCAGGGTAATATACTCACCTTTTAGGGTGTACATGCCAGGGTAATATACTCACCTTTTAGGGTGTACATGTCAGGTAATATACTTACCTGTCCAGGTGTGCAATAGGTATGATACTTATCCAGGTGTACATGTCAGGTATGATGCTTTCCTGTCTAGGTGTACATGTCAGAGTATTATACTCCCCTTTTAGGGTGTACATGTCAGGTAATATACTTACCTGTTCAGGTGTACATGTCAGGTATGATACTTACCTGTCCGGGTGTACATGTTAGGTATGATGCTTACCTGTCTAGGTGTACATGTTAGGTATTATACTTACCTGTCCTGGTGTGCATCAGGTATGATACTTATCCAGGTGTACATGTCAAGTATGATACTTATCCAGTGTACATGTCAGGTATGATACTTACCTGTCCAGGTGTAAAGGTCAGGTATTATACTTACCTGTTCTGGTATACATGCCTTGGATCCCCTCTCTCTTCATGAGCTTCACTGCCCAAATATTCATCAGAATTGGACGTCGATCCCACCATTCAGGACGGGCTGCGGGCGCACACATTGATATGCTTTGGTGTCCTCAGAGACAGCGCTATGTACGTTCCATGGGGAGTTTCCCTTCATTTCCTGCCTTCTAAGAACAACAGGAAATGAGAGGAAATCACTCCGAACTGAGGAGAAGTCCCCAGTTGTCCCCAGTTAACAGTTGTCACCATTGGAAGATTTACCCTCATATCCTGTTCAGGTGGCAAATGTAACATTTTGGATTTGCCCGTCACCTTCTGTTTCTAAAGCACCCAAGGTTAGAAGGGAAAAGAGCCAAAATGCCCCCACCCCCAGCTATTAATCACTTCATAGGTTGCAGAAACTGCCCCTTTATGGGGTATATCATCCACGTGCCTTCCCCTGGCCTTGGTCTAATGGAATGGGCGATCCCCCCCATCGGTGGCAATTGTTATTGTATTACAGCAGTTCCTGTGTACTGTAATACCGTCTGAAATATGTTCATGTGTAATTGTTATATTATTTTATTTTGTTACTTCTCTCTTCAGCCTAATGTTAATTGAATATTGGCACACCCTGAAAACATGATAACAAATTACCGGGGAATTACAATATCTGCAGCCGGCACTCACTTCAAGCTGAAGCTTGGTTGGATTTTATTTTGCTGGATTAACATCCTAATCAAGTTTTATATAACGATCAATATTCCGATTATTTATTATAATCAAATCAATTGTAATTTAAATCAAATATTGAACTGGGGTGCAATGGTCGAGTTACAGACCCATGGCCCCGGGTTGGGAAATTGCACCTTCAATGCAGCCAACGATCTTGCAGCCTTTGGGGCCCTCTAGTTATTTTTGCCAAGGCCCATCCTCTGCTCCCATCTGACCATCCCCCTATATAATGATTTCATTTTATCCAATGGAGCGAATCCGATCGGTGAATGTGGAAAAATGCAGAAATAAAATACGTATTGTTTAATAAAGTAAGAAAAATGTCGCTAAAATCCCAATGTCATTTTAGAGGCCAGATCTGCAGTTTTCATCACAATATTCCCCCTATGAAGGTTCAGGAGTTTCCTGTTATGGGGTGACAACGCTTTGGCCCTGTTTCCCAATTGTGCTCCAGCATTGTCACAGCTTGTGACCACAAGTGGCCCTTTTATTACACATTACACATACAGGGACCACCGTTGTCACCAATCCCACCCTGAAGAATGCCGGGCAGCCTAGGAAATGATAGAGGCAATATTAAATAAGCTTTGCTCAATTTTATCATTATATATTTTTTTCTCATTTGTCTTTTTTTTTGAGTCATTTCAAGGGTTAAGTCCTGGCTCCACCTTGCACCTCCTTCCTCATTTATTAACATCTCCGCTCAAGGTTAACTCATTTCAATAAAGTGCTGAAAATCCCCCAAGGTAAGAACATTTCCGTCCGTTATGCCAGGATAGGTGCTGAAATCAAACAACTTCCAGAATAAGCGATTCCCAAACTTCTGCACAAAGGAGAAGCTGCAGCACGCAGGGAAAAGATTGAACATCTGCCATGATGTGAATGTTGGTTGATACAAAGTTCTTTCATTGATTTTTGTTTGAAAACTTTGTAAAAGTAGGCGACTTTTCAGATATGTGTGGCTTCAAACGAGGGGACGGGGACGTTTTTTTATGGATGATTTTGCAGGGTTGCAAGGTTGCAGGGAAATGGGAAAATATCCCAGCCTAATGGATTCATTTACAGGAAAATGGGAATCTCAATTTGCTAGTTTTTGTATTTTATTCTTTACTTATTTTATTTTACATTTTTAATACTGTGTATTTTATCCTTTTTTCAGTATTGATGCTTTTTAATTTTGTATTTTATATTTTCCTGTAAAATGAGCTGTGGCTGTTTTTTGGCAACACAACATTTTTTAGAGTGGATGAATGGCCCATTCACTTTTGCGGTCTCCATAACTTCTCGTTAAGGTTGATTAACTGTTGCCAAAATTGTTCTGCTTGTTTGTGGTCCACGGTGGGCCCATTTAGGTTTCTATGTCTCATAGTAGCTCCTTGAGAAAGTCCCACTTTATATACTTATACTTATATGGCTGCTTGTGTCTCCGTTAGGGAAATTCCAGCTCCCAAATTGGATAAAGCACCAAAAAGGGTCTTTTAATCCTTCCCGCCCCATCCAGGGACGGACATAGCAGTGTGCAAAGTGTGCCATTGCATACGGGCCCCGGATACTCACCAGCCAGAAGGGGTCCCGCAGCAGCTTGGATAGTCCTGAGTCCACCTGCATGCCCGTTCTGTGCCCACCTTCGCTGTCCAATTTACCCTTCCTCAAATCCCTATCCAGCTATCCATTCCTTGGCACCAGGAAAGGGATATGAGTTCCCCTCCAGTAAGGTGAATACATTTTCCTAGCAATCCCTGCAGCGCCCGCTTCTTCCCCTCAGGACTGTTCTCCCGCTTTTGTTTTGGGGTGTCCAGGGGGTAGCACAAGTCAGTTCTGCACAGGGGGCCACTGTTGGTTGCACCCACCACCATTTCTATACAAAATGCACCAAAGGTGGTAAAATAATGGAAAATTCACAATTTTATATTAACTATAAATCTTGTTTCAATACAAAATCCAGGAAAAGTTAGTACATAGGACTAAAATTTGTACTAAACAATCATAAAAACTATCATATTTCCTTCTATTGTTTCCATCTTATTACACAATGCAATCCTGGAGCTGTAAACATTGTTTCATGGTTTGATGTTCTGTTCAATGATCAATTACATACACGAGTGACACACAAGTGAAGGGATGAGAGAGCTCCAGGATGTAGGTAACGCTCCAGGTGTCATTTGCCACGATTAAAGGGACAATTTTGTTTTAAATGTTAGCACAAAAACGTAGATATAATACAGGATCTATGAACGGGTGATGTCCAACACGTGGCAGGGGCTACATACAGACCCCACTTCATCAGGGCTACAATTCGACAAAAGTAGGCTTTATATTATAGTTATCTTACCTACACAAACATATCCATATATGACTTCTATAACAATAGACATTGGGAATAAAAGTGAACATTTAGGCTGAACATTGTGTCATGGGTTAAAAATGATGATAGAAGCTGTAGGCGGAGGGCGCGGGCCAGTTATAAAATAATAGCTGCAAGTCAGAGGTCATACATGTCTCATCAGGTGATTACAAGTCCAAGCTACAGGTTTTTTTTTTATTGGATTGCCATTCATCCCACAAAGGTCAGTAAAATCAACAGAAAAGAAAAGTTCCAATGGTAAAATGAAAAAAGAAGTCAATAGAGATCAGTAGGGTTCTGACGGCCGGTGCCAATGGGTTACAGGGGCTGCTTTTCCCTTTATAAACAAGATTTATATAGTGCAGCGCTGTACAATAAATACAGGATGCAAATCACAGACAGATACAGACAATGACACAGGAGGAGGAGAGGACCTTGCCCTGAAGAGCTTACAATCTAAGAGGCCTATTTTTTCCTATATGGAAAAATATTGATTCAGATGCTTCCATCAAATACCACATTACTATAATTTACACAATTGCACTAATCCAACCTTGGTTAATAGCAAACTTAGTAAATTTGACTAAATTCTGCAAAAAATGGGGATTGATCAGCAAAGTGATGATGTCATTTGTTCAATTTACCACAATTCCCATGCTTTTAGATTTCACTATAAGCCCCTCAAATAAACCTTCATTGGGAATATTTGTAGGAAAGAGGCTCCGTCCCTCAATATTGGACTTTTCCCCTCCTTATGTTGAGGGCCGGAGCCTCTTTCCTACAAATAATCCCAATGAAGGATGCAGTCTCCTACAGGAATGAGTAACAGGCTATATTATTACCCCTTACTCATCCCACAAATTTAGTTACTAAAAATGGTTTTGAGCTGATCGCTAAAACTTAAGCTGAAACCATTGGGTATTACCAAACTACGAGCTAGGGTTCGGTGGGTTGGTGAACATATGTTCAGTGCAAACCCCAATGGAAACCACATTGTCTTTAGAGGAAGTTAGAGCGTATTTCACTTTTTTTAAAGAAGAACTATGAGCAGGGGGAAAGAGCACATAGGGAGCACAACCCCCCTTTTATTTGGGCACATATTTGGGAGGAGGGCAAAATATGATCAGAATATCATTAGGCTTTGATGGTGTGACTATGCCAGGGTGTTGTGGTTACCTGGCATCTCGATAAAAACGCCCAGCCTGGCCATATATATGGGGTAAAAGTGATATTATATCTGGCTCTGGTGATGTTTTGCCCTCCAGTTTTACATGTTCATCTTTTTTTCTGATGTGTTTTTCAGAACAAGAGAGGGCACCCAGAGCAAATCCTAAATTACTGAGCTGTAGAGGCTACAAAACATGAAGCGATTATGAATTCTCCATCATGCTTTTCTTGACCCGGCTTATATGCTCTTGCAGGACTAAGTGGAACCTCATCCGTCTCCTGCTTCTGGCCTTGATTCTTTTTACTTTTATGGTGCAAATGCTTACGAATATAAGGCAGCTTCCGGGGGAACTGGCCATTCATATACACAACTCCTTTCTGTCCGGAAGATTTGATGACGCTAAGTTGGTGAGGAAGAATTACACCTTCATTAACAGTCACCAAGTTTTGTATACAAACCATTCACCTCTACTAGACACAAATTCAAGCGGACTCCGTAGATACGACTACATCATTAACGAGCCCAATAAGTGTAAAGGCAACGTTCCATTCCTTATTCTACTCGTCATTGGGGAAAGATGGCAGCAGGAAGCTCGGCAGGCCATCCGGCAAACGTGGGGAAAGGAGGACTTTGTACCTGGAGTCAGGATGCTGCGGCTGTTTTTTTTAGGCAAGGGCCTCGGGTGGAATGACAAGGGCCAGAGATCTCTCTTGGAAGAAAGTCGTATGTTCCATGATATCATTCAACAGGATTACTTGGACACCTACCACAACCTAAGCCTAAAGGTCATCATGGGTTTCAATTGGATTTCAGCGCATTGCCCGAATGCTTCATACGTCATGAAAACGGATAGCGACATGTTCGTCAACACCGAATATTTAATCCATCGTCTACTGAAACCAGATGAGCCCCCTAAACTGAACTATTTTACTGGATATTTAATGATCAATGGCACGCCTATTCGGAATTTGGGTAGCAAATGGTACGTTCCCTATGAGGAATACCCAGAGGAAAGATATCCAATCTTTTGTTCGGGGACTGGCTACGTGTTCTCTGCCAACTTGGTGCATGATATCGTCCAAGTCTCTCCAAGCATTAGATGGATCCATCTCGAGGACGCCTTTGTTGGCCTTTGTCTTGACAAGTTGGGGGTTCTGCCGGTGGCCCCACCAAAACTCACCGACTTCAACCCCTGGAGAGTGTTTTACTCTGACTGTGAATACAATCAGATTGTTACATCCCATGAAATGAGGCCGAGTGATCTCAGATATTTATGGAATAGGTTACAGAAACAGAAACACAAGTGTGTTCGAACTGATTAGACAACCACGAGGGTCCATAATTTATTTGTTCCAAAATCAAATTCTGCTTCTCATGAGTTTAATGTGCACCAAGGTGAAATAGTATCAAATTTCTGAAAAGAGGATTATAATTTGTAGGGTCAATTTTATCCCCAGGGGATTCTTTCAATATGGAAACTTGTTTCTGTGAAATAAAGTTTTGATATCTTATAAATATATAATGATTTTTGTAAGATTATCATTTGGAAACCAAATATATTGATCCCTTAATGATCTAGACCTCCATAGGAAGCAACAATGAGTCTTGTCCCCAACCTTGACGGGGTACGATCATATCTTTAAAAATATCATATGCGATTAACCTGATTCCCTATAAATGTTGATTTACTTCAATCATGTCCAGATGCATTTCATAAACATTTTCTTTACACATCACAATCAAAGTTAATATTTACACAATTTATTGTATGAAGAATCTCAGATCTTTAATCAATCAGCCTGAATAGGTTTGTAAAGCTTGATATAGATCCCAAAGGTAATGATTTATAAACATCTCAGGTCAAAGTCTAGCAGTCCCTCAATATCTTTTGTACAATCACCTTAAAGGTAGGGCCATGCTTTGTTTTCCAGGGATTGATTTTGTGACTACCACGTGATGATGGCATTGATAATAACCATAGGAGCGGAGTGTTATCTTTGTTATATATTAATATGAGCGTTGTATGTTTACAATTATGTAGTCATCAGTCAATCTCACACCATGACCTGACCCTATGGCCAAAGTGTGAGGAAATAATGAAGTTTAGGTGACTTCTGTATAAAAAGACATTGCAGACGATGATGTTCTTCCAGCCTTGTGGTCACAGTTTGGTGAAGACCCTTTTCTGTCCCCCGGGGTACAAAGCCAGCTCCATAAAGACATGGGGTCACCAGTTTGGTGTGGAGGAACTTGAGTGTCCTGCAGAGAGCCCTGACCTCATCCTTACTGTACACCATTGGGATGAATTAGAATGGTCAGCCAGATCTTCTCACCTGAACATCACACCTACCTATATGGCCAGGTGTATGGCGTCCCCAAATAAAGGACTTCAGGTGTCTCCAGTGAAGGATCTTGTTAACTTTCCATCATACAAAGACATTGCTGACAATTCTGGGCCCAATGGTCAAAAGTCTGAACAGTCTCTCCATAGTTGGGTTTAGAGGTTTCCAGTAAAGGTATAAAAAGAAAAGCGTCTCCTACCTTCCCATTGTATTTTACAAGGTTTGACTTGCCAGCCCCATGTATGCTGGATGCATAACAAACGTGTAAGAAAAAATGAAGAAAGAAACTGGGGTTTTGGGCAATAGGGTGGTAAATTCAGTGAGTTATATTCAAATTTATATAAAACACAATGCATAATTCAGTAAGTTAATGAAACAAATAGGTGATACGGTCTTTCCCCAATCAAGATACAGTGGGGTGTAAGACCATCAGACTAGACATAAATATCCCTGATACTTATTAATAGGAATAACGAGTGATAGAAAGGTGGTAATGTCTCGTGTCCCGACGCGTTTCGCCAAACAGTATCCTCAGGGGATTAGTTTACTGTACACATAAAAATATTGACATGCAGGAATGTGATTCATGAAATAAAGAATAAGGTAATAACATTTTCACATATATTCAGAAATAATTGAACAATAGATTAATGTTATCTGTTACATATGAAGACAATACTTAAAGTCATAACCAGTTAAAACCAGTTAAAGTCATAACATTGTATATATATATTTTATGTTATGATTTTAATTATTATCCTATTCTATATTTCATGAATCACATTCCTGCACGCCATCATTTTTCTATGTACAGTCAACTAACGCGGCTTGCAGATCCCCTGAGGAAGCCACTTGGCGAAACGTGTCAGGAAATTATCCCTCCAATCTCATGGAAAGACTCAGCAGATGAGTGGGTGGGGTTATTGGATGGCATGTCCAACAAACTCATAGAGATGATGGCCAGATCTTGTCATCCAACCTGGCCTCAAAAATGGACTCAAAGCCTCTCTTATGGGAAGCCTTCCTAGAAAATTAGAGGCTGTTGTAGCTGCAAAGGGTTGGACCTACTCCATATAAATAGCCATGGGGGGGAAGGGCAACTCCAACATGGTTATGGAAAAGAAAGTCCAACAAGCTCATGGAGGTGTGATGGACCAGTGGTTACGTACCTAAGGCCATGCATTGTACAGGAAACGTCCCATGTTGCAGTTTCCAGTTAAACATTTGACAAGCATATGGTTTTTAAAGCATGGTTGTGCATTGCTGGGCATTGTTCTGACAAGGTGTGTTTGGGGTGCCATTAGGAATATAAAGCAACCCATTGCATCAACCTATGTCTTGTATGTTGTAGTAACACACGTGTTTCTGCATTGAAATGCATGCGTTAACTCAACACGCTAACGGCACTCGACCATGAGATTGAGTAGAATCACATTTATTGACTTAGTAATAGTCATATTGTCCTGAAAAGTTAATCAGCACATTTTTGTGTATCAAATGCATTGTTGAATCCTCTACATAAATCTTTACACTTTGTGGGAAGTTTAAAAAACTAAATCCTCACAGCAGCCTTTTAAAAAATGTGTGCCAATTTTAAAAAGTGTTGGTTGGTGCAGTCTGTCTGTATAGAGGCTGCTGGTAGTTGTCATTATGTTTGTCTGATCACTAGAGGGCAGCAGAGTAGCTGCAATGTCAGCTTCCTAAGAAAACTCCATATCCCATGATTCCTTGCATTGTGTATCATGGATGGGGGTGTTATATTTGTAGTCTCATCTCTCTACAGTACAATGGGATGGCTACAAATGAAGACATCCTGGTTGGAGAATGAATTGTAGCCACATTTTTTTTATGACAGCTGGCCATGACAACACGTCTCAGGGCTGTCTCACCAGGTCAGGTTGATTTGCTGCTGATAGAACTTAAAGTGGACCTGTCACTGGGATGATGTAAGGTACCATTGCTGGGCTGGTGGATGTCCTGATCCATTGCCTTTATAACTTTATTAAACCATACCAATTTTTAACTTTTTGATCCCAGTCCTTTTATGGTACCAGAGTATGGCATTTGTCTGTACCCAGCCCTAGCACATTGTCCCAGAACTTCTCCTGACTGTATTACTACAAGTCCTAGCACATGATGGCCCTATGATTATTTATCCATTTTTTGTACTACAAGTCCCAGGCAACAATCCTACTTTTGATGACAGATTCCTTTTCAAAGAGAACCTATCACCTTGCTCATTCAGATTACAGGACCCCTTTAAATATCACAAGCTAGCCACATAGGGCCTGATTTATTACAGCTCACCAAGGCTGGAGAGGATACCGTTTCTTCAGTGAAGCTGGGTGATCCAGAAAACCTGGAATAGATTTCTTTAAAGTCATTTGCTATTTGAATCCTGGACCAGATCCATTCCAGTTTTGTTGAATCACCCAGCTTTACTTATGAAAGTATATCCTCTCCAGCCTTGGAGAGCTTTGATAAATCAGGCCCATTTACCCAGCTGAACCCTGTGCATGGGAGACTATCCGAGTCAGGGGATGGACTTTAAAGAGACCCTGTCCCTTTGGTGTGAACAAGTGTGGTGACAATTAGCCAATAAAGTTGATTTGGTTGGAAGATTCAATCTGCAGCTGCAAACCTTCTGAATGAGAGTCCTAGTAAGCACTGATCCTATGCAGGTAACCCGACAGGAGGAGGTCTCCTTTGCTAGCAATGTGTATCAATGTGACAGGGTGACAACACATAGCCCATGTGACAGGGTGACAACACATAGCTCATGTGACAGGGTGACAACACATAGCCCATGTGACAGGGTGACAATGCATACAACTAAAGCACTAACTTTTCCCCCTCTTTTTATAGGCCACTTGCACTTTTTTCTCTTCTCTGATGCTCAGGATTGTGGGTGGACCCTCTTATAATGCAGGACTGCTGGTCCCGCTTTTTACAGAATGACCTCCATGAGCTGCGCCCATTTTTAAAATCAAATTAAGGGTCTATGAATCTGATGTGTGTACAGCAGCTGTCCGTCGTTTGTGGATCCATCCTGGCAGATCCGCGAAAGACGAACTATCGCGATGCAAGTGAAGGGGAAAGAGCACAGCGGGGTTACGCTCTGTCGTTCTCCCCCCTTCCCTCTCCATAGAGCAGAACGATGCTGTATGTACAGAGCTTGTTCATGCATCACGCAGTCTTTTGAACGATCAAGAAAGATCCTTTCCAACGACAAAAATCTAACGTGTGTACCCAATCTTACACTACCCATTGTTTGCCAGAAATGTAGCACCCCCAGTGGCCACATATCAATACTACATCTAACAGTGCAAAAGTGGGAGCGGTTAAAACAAATGCCATTGCTCCCCATTGGCATTGGCAAGAGGCACGCATCACCTATTGATTATAAAGTATCAATTGAAAGTAACTTGCAAAAAATCCGGCTGATGCAGCAATTCTTAGATGATCAATAGTATTCAAATAATCTGCTCGTGTATAAAGAAATACCATTTTTCAAGAACAAGGTTCATCTTTTCATAAAATGGAACAAGTAGCACGCCTTTTGCTAAATGGTCCTCTAAAAGTTTCAGTTGTTGAGTTTGGATCTACTTTGCGTTACCAATAAAAAAATCTCCCAACAGCAGATATGGGAAGAAGAAAAGTTTACTTGCATATAGAAAAGAAAAAGACATACTGTACATAAAAAACTGGTTATAAATAAATGTAATGAAATACCAAAAAAAAAAATCCAAAATATACAAATTTTAGAAACTATTTTATCACTGACTGCTGTGGTCCAGGAGGGAGGTCAGATGCTCTTAGGGGTCCACATAAGCTTTTATTCTACGTAGAACATCCTCAGCCAAAGTGATAACTTCCTGCTCCTCGTCAGATGCAAAAATGTCGTTGGGAATTTGAGGTGGCGAGTGGTATTTGGGGTACTGAGTGCCTTTGTCATCCACACCAAAAGCTTTCATGCGTGACACCTGGTCATGAATACAACCTAGGCCGCTATTGTACGTGGCCACCTGGCGAGCTAACTGAACGATGTTGTTATCCATGTCAATATTTCCTTTCTTTACATATTGTGCAGCAAAAAGCGCCTTCTGAACAGCTTGGTGCACTTTGTAAAAGACCCATTCCGTGTACTGGCTGACGTCGTTCCTTGCTGCTTTCAAGTCGCATTCTGCTTGCCTCAGCCATCTTTTAGCTTCCTCGGGTCTGGGCTGAGGTCCGCTGTGATATTGCCAAAAATTATAATCGCATCTGGTCGACCTCGAAAAGTGTTCGCGCCGTTGTCTGTGGTGGGACGCTTCCCTATCCCACTGGTGCCAAAATGTGGAAAAGCCTCTGAAAGAATTGTGGTGGTGATTGGGTGTTCTGTTGGAAACGTCTCTCCTACCCGCTTCAAAGTCTTTGACTCGTTGCTGAAGATATTTAAAAATGGCGGTGGAGATTTCTTCTTGGTCAATGTTTTTGTCTGGGTGGTACCTGAGGTAAAGCCTCCTTATGGCCTTTATCTTCTCAGCTTGAGGAAGCTGCCATATTTTGCCTAACTGCTCCTCAATGTCCTCTTTAATTCTTTCCAAAGAGCTTTCAAACCATCGATCGGATTGTTGTTGGGCAGGAGGTGGGTTGGTAACGGGCACAAGGGCTTTCGAATCGTCACTTGGAGGTCTTTTGAACTGGTATAAATCAAGCACGCTGACGTCAATCCCCTCTTGACCAATGTCTATGAGATATCTAGCAAGCTTACAGTTTTCAAAAACATTTGCATCCAATTCCTCAACCACGACAGCATAAAGATAATTGTCGTCCTCTCCGGGAACCATGTAGCCCACATAGTCACCTGCTTGGAATGTATTTGAAAGGCTCATGTCCAAGAAATCATACCATTCGCTTGGAATCTTTTCTCCGGGTTTTGGTAAAGCGTAGGCATTTTTGGTTTCCAGACTTTTGCTCCACACACCACGTTGTTTCAGCAAATGTCTCATTTGCTCAGGAGTGCTGCAGGCAAGCATCTCTCCAACAATGAATAGTGAGCTTTGTTCTAATATATTTCCTAGTAGATGATTAATTTGGCTGGAAAGAGAATGCAAGATGTAAACAAAGTTATAACTGCTTGTTAAATCAACGTGTTCAAGATAAACATGGCAGCACATATCAACGGATCTCACAAAAACTGGGGTTTTCATTTGCGTACCCATCAAGGTTTCACCGTCATGCTTGAGACTTGTTCGTAATTTGCAGCAGCATATTATTTGTATTTTCCCAAAGATATGGCTGCAGGTTTGTTTTGCTTCTTCTTGGGTCACTTCACCACTGCTTTGCTTACGCAGAAGGCATATCAGACCCTCGCAAAATATAGGCGAGAGGAGAAGTTCGGTGAGCTTACGTTTAACTGTGCACTCCTCTCCAAATCTACAGGCCTCAAAGTTATCGATCGACTCTTCTGTTATCTCTGAAAGGAATTTTGGCTGAATATCCACAGGTAGGAGTTTGAGGAGATGTCTTAGTGAGTATTGGTCCAAAGGAGAATACAGAAACCTAAATATCTTGCCTATTTCTTTCATTGCCATGCTAGATCGGCAGTCATTGAAAACCAAGCCAGACGACTCGTAGAGTTTGCCATCAATAGCTGGAAGGTAAAGTGGCTTTAAGTGTTTAGGATCTTTAGGCATTTTGTATTGTAGAAGCTCAAAAATTTTTTCAGTAGTTTTGGAAACAGTTTTCATGAGATTTGCATGCAAAGTGGTTTTGTGGAGGGTTTCCTGGTAAATAGCCGATAGAACTTTGGTGAAGTGAAGTACAGACGCCTCTTCCTCAACCCCCACCTTCTGGAAGAGATCACTATAGGGTGCCAGCAATGAAGGCAGTTTGTAAAGGTATGGGCGAAAGTCATTGGAATTTTGAAGATTAAATACAATTTGTCTTGGGTGGGCAAGGACGGCATGGTTCTCTACTAAAATAAATGGAATGTGTTCCAGAGAATCACGGTGGACATCACTGATATGGTTCTGAAGGAACATGTAGACTAATTTTAGGACCCGACTCCTAGTATTGAAATGTTTGTCCTTGCACTGAGCATGACAAACATTTTTCATGTTCTCAATTACTTTCTCAACAGGTGGTTCCAGAAGAACTCCACAATTTTTCAAAAACTCCAATTTTTTTTTCTCGTGAATGTGCTTATTTATTAGAGTCATGGATGTCCAAACCAAATCCTGATAGTTGTTCTTTATGAGCAGTGATCCTTTGAGAGATACCATTGGCTCCTTAAGAGAAAATGAAGGGTGTAAAGCTTTCAACTCTTCTTGAACATTTACTGGATTGACAAATGCAATTTTCCCCACTTCTAAAGGAAAATTGGCACTTACTGTGTCCAGTTTCATAGCTAATAAGTAATCAAATAACTCCTTAGATTTTGCAGTCAGGGATTTTGAGGGGCCTGAACTTTTTGCCTCGTTTTGTACTTGAGTTGCAAATCTGATGACATCATCTTCGTTAAGGGAATGCTTCATTCCAAGTTCACGCAAAAGAGCTAGGAATTGTGGTTGGACATATTCAAACATCTTCAACAAATCCCCAGGTATAAAATAGTCCTCTAGACCAAAGGTACAGAAGAGTTTTTCACTGTGGTCATAAAAAAAGGAGACCTGTTCTAGGTCTCCTCGTTTGCTTCTGATCAATTTAATGCATTTAAGAGATGAGAAGATAAAATCTTTTTGACTTTGAAAGTTTGGAAAGCTTTGCAGGTTCAAAACCAACTTTAGGACTTCTAGTAACTGATTTTCATTGAGGAACTGCAAATGAAGAAGGAGGAACTCTGTAATTAATTGAAGTTCGCTGATTATTTGAACATTTAGGAATTCAGAAGCTTTTTTGTTAAGCAAACTATTTTTTAGGAACACCGTCTGCGGGTCAATTTCTGAAAGGTTAAGAGATTTGAAATTGGACACCGAGTCCAGGACGTAAATCTTTTGGTAGCCGTTTAGTCTTTGTTTTTTGCCATCATGCGTCTCAAACAAAGGCAAACACTTCATATTGTTTATGCTTTTTTGGTTTCTTTGCTTTTGGAGATTTGCTAGGATCCAGTCCAGAAATACGTCCAGTTCTAGGCTTTCCATTAACTCCCAGCGAAGATCATTTCTCATAGTCAGATAATTAAGAACGTCTTCAACCTTTTCTGGGTTAATCAAATATGGCAACAAGAAAGCAATAATTTCATGAGGAAATAAGTGTAATGTTAATTTAGGGATTCCCAGTTTGAGCAGGTATTTGGCAACATCACTGTCACGTGGAGAGAGCATGTCTTTGATGTGAGCAAAAGAAAGGATTTTTGGTTCCTTTTCAAAACATACCGGCAAAATCGCCCAATTTTTGTACTCAGAAACAATCGACTCAAAAAATGCTTCCCTGTATTTCTCTTTTTGCTTGAATATTTCCTTTTTAAAGAATTCCCATAGCTTTTTCAGCCAGCTTTCTTTCTCCTTTGACAATGCAAGGCCGCACTTGCTTTTTGACAAAGACAAGTCATGCAATGGACCTAAATGGTTCTTAACAAAAATGACAGAATTCACAATAGTAAGAGGTTTCAAAAAACCTTGCTCTGTCAAAAAACCTTGCTCTGTCAAAAATAAGTCACAAAATGCAGCAAACTGATTGCTTTCTTCTGGGAAAAGTTCCGAGAATTCTGATGAAAGTTTGGGTTGCTTTCTGTCGAAGATGCAGAGCACGTTATCCATTGTCACCAGTAAAGGAATCCCCTGCAGGTCAACTTTCTTTTTTGCTGAATTGTCTTTCAGGCAGTAACGTAACAGCTTTCCACAACTTTCCTCATCTTTTAGAAGGGAAGTGGAGACGGGAGCAGGCGGTGTTTGTCCACAAGGAAGTAGCTGACAACGTCTCAAGAACTCACACAAGGTCTGAGGACTTAATTCAAACACATCAACCCCAGCCGCTTTTAGATTTTTGCATAGATCAGTCCCCCCATACGCTATGTGCATGTTAAGATTTTGGAGTATACATCCAATACGTTTGTAGTTTTCTTTGGAAAGAAAGAAGGGTTCTTCGACAATGGAAGACTTTCCAATATTTGACCAGTCCACATGAACAGTTTTCTTAGACATAAATCTATCTTTCACTTCATACTTCTTGTAAATTGGAATCAATTGTGCTTTTGTTTTAAAAATAGTCACGTAGACTTCTTTAACCAGCTTCTGCCACTGAGGTGGAACACATTCTGTCAAAACTGGAAAATAATGTAGGTATTCGTCCAAAAACAATTTGCAGGAGTCAAAGTTTGGAAAAATTAGCGGTCCCCCTTTTAGTTTAGTGAATATTTCACATAAATGCTTGAGAAGAAAACAGTAGAGTGGAGCTATGAGGTTTGATAACAAAAACATGTTCCATTCAGTCTTTGGGCTATCACCGTCCTCATTGCAGATGCCTCTCCTTGCTGAATCTACAATAAAATTAGCATTTACATGTACAGGGAGACCAGTTTCTAGAGGTAGAGGCAAGGTGCAGAAAGCTCTACCCCGAACAGGAAAGTGGAGGCGAGCTGCTACAGCACCGTGAGGAATCATTGTTTGGAGTAAGCGACCAGAAATTTTTGTCATGGTGTCCACATCTTCTATACCCACTTGCTTAATTACATGCCAATGTTCTGCCAGGCTTGAGCCACTTTTTTCTATTTGCATTCTGTAATACACTTGGGATTGCAAGGTCTCAGAATCCCCAGGCAACGTGGAAAGTTTTTGTTGAAAAGAAGAAAGCATTTCTTTATCCTCATCGTGTATTTTCGATTCAATCGAAAGGATCTCTTCAAAATCTCCACTGGTTTTTATTTCAGAAAAACGTATTTTCCTGATGTTGTTCAGGAAGAGAATCATGGTGTCAGACTTTTTCTTTAATTCCTCGCACATACTTTTAATGTCCTCCAGCGATGTTGTTTGGTCGCTGATTTTAGAACTCAACACCGTGTTTGCCATTCTCAGAGGCAGACGAAATAGAGTGCCTTCCTCGAGGTTGAAAAAAGAAGGCAAGAAAGTATCATACACATTCCTAAATGTTTCCTTGAATTTGTTATTCACATTGAACATGCCACCCGGACACGTATCCTTAGCGCTTTCCAAAAACATGACATTGGGGTCGAAGACGCACAAAGTTGTGTCGCCCGTGACAAAAGATGGACAATCGGTTATATGATAGACGGAATTAAAGCCAAGTCCAAACTTTCCAGTTTTGTCCAATCGTTCTTCTTTCCCTCCTATTCCCAGCTGTTGAATTCCATCGATATCTTTGGACTCAAATTTTTGATTGTTGTAAACGCAAAGAGCTGGACCTTGTAACGGATTCCATTCTTTGCTAAAAGTGCTTTGTGTCTGATGAGTTCGGTGGTCCAACACAAAGTGAATTTCAGAAGCATTGGAATCGTCTGCATTCTGTATGAGTTCCTTTAGAATATCGTTCTTTGACGAGTATTCTTTTATAATGTTTTTAATGCGGGTGGTAAGCTTCTCCTTGGAACCAAATTGTGAGACCCACTTACTCAGACCAGAAATTTTTAAATTTTGGAGGGTATGATGAATTTTTGATTTGACCCCGAAAACTGATACCACGGGACGAGGAATCATATCATGGCAAAAAATGAGGTCTTCATCACAGGGAAGCCAGGGAGTATCGTTGTAAAAGATTTTATCCACGTGACGCAATACACATTGCTTGTCTGGTAAAAAAATTTGTTGTGTGTCAATGAGATTAGGTATATTTAAAACCGTCAATTTTTCCAAACTGTGATTGATTAAGTTTAATGCCAATTTGAATTCCTTTTCTGAAAGGGGTTTCCCTTTTTTCTCCATGGCCATCTGTTCCAAAACAGAAAAGTAATCTTCAGTGGAAAATTCTTTACATAGTCCAACACAATCCCAGAGTTTACTGAAGTTTGCATAATCCTTTGGCAATTTATGCAAATAAGGGAGCGCATCAAATGGGATCATGCGTGCAATCACTTTCAGTGGGACAAATTCATCATCTGCATAGACGAAAGGAAAACCGGAGGCTTTCTCCATCACTTGGGCAGCATGACCTGGCTGTTTCTGAATCTGTGCATCCAAAAAAAGGTAGCAACTTTTAGCAACCCGATAAGTTTCTTCAGGGTTTAACAAGTTAGGAGATCGACAAGCTTTCTCCAGTTGAGATAAAACAATAGCTATAGAGGGAGATTGATTAAGTCCCAAGAAAGACAACAATGATTCGGACAGTTTGACATTTCCTAAATGTTCCTTGCTTAGCACTGGTTTCACCAGGCAGACATTGTCTCTGTGCTTGTAATGATAAAGTTCTTTTGATTTTATTAAAGTCAGATTTTCGGAGGAGGCATCTTCACTTCGAGGTTGTATTGCAGGAAGAAATATGAGGTCTGTGAACTTATTACAATAGACAGGGTCAGGTTCTTCTTTAAGTAGGTCTTCTAACAATTCTAAAACGCAGTAGATTTGTTTCAAAGCCTTTGTTTGGTCATGCTTCCAGACATCATTGATCATACTGGCTCTTGTTATAAGCTCCTCCATGGGTAATCTATCCTTCACCATTCCTAAACTCTGTAAACGTGCCAGTCTGCCTGGTTGAAGAAATTCATTTCCTTCAGGAAAACATCCTTCCTTAGGATCATACAATACTGACACCTTTCCCATTGGATGTACAAGTTTTTCGATGAGTTGCAATTTCCCATCACAAGAAGATGGGATGCATGGTTTTGAGGTTAGTATGGCATCCAACTTTTTATTTTGAAGATCAATGGCATAAAGTACTAACTCATCTCTGTCTTCTGCATCAATAGAATCCAGATTTTCAAAGAGGATCTCTCTGTAGAACCTTTCAGTATTGTAAATATTTTTCTGCGGCTCGTCCAAGCAACCACACACACCGAAACTCTCTTTCACCCATGGTGGAAGGTTTACTGCCAAAAATGGTTTTTGAAGGGCTGAGGAAAATATTTTTTGGGCAAGGCTGTAAATGAGCTCGTTTTGGAGATTTTCTAATTCAAGAAAGCAAGCATGTTTTATAGTGCACCATTCCTGATCGTTGCTAAAGAGAGCAGGCAGTGAGTTTGCAAACCCAAAGGCTATGGTCTGGTAAAAGGCTTTTACAGCTCCTTTGAAGAATGTGTTCACTTTGCTGATGTCTGGCCAGAACGAGTAGTAGTAGTAGTCGTCCAGCATGTCGCCATTCTGATGTAGTATCTGCAACTGTGATAGTGCTGTGATGGCAGCGACCAGTAAAGCATCACAGAGCAGCTTCTTGTTCCACTCACCACTTACAGTTGTATCCCACAGGTTTTTCCGGTTTGACATTACAGCGAAAGCTGCATTTATATGAAATGGAAGTCCAGAGTACAGAGGGAGAGGGAGGAAACAGAACACCATCCCCTCAAAGTCTTCTAAATCTGGGACCCATTTTCCAGTGCTGTGGTTTTTCTTTAGGGGCATAGCAAGTCCAGAAACTGGAAAAGAAATATTTGCACTTTGCAAACACATTTGGAGAGATTCCTTGATTCCGATGCTAGACTGAACGAGGTAGTGTTTTTCATCATTACCCGTAGCCATTCGTACACTGATTTTTATGATTTTTGATATGGTAATATCCAAAGCTTCGGCGGGCATGTTTAGTTTTTTTGCTGCACTTATCTGCTCCTTTTGTAAAAATACAGTCTGAGGCACAGTCAGTCTTTGAGCGGTTTCTTTCAGAAGATGCACTTTGGTGAACTGATCCTCAGGGTCGGACCCATTGTCTACACAGTTCAGTTCCACTTCTTTGACATTCTTTATAAAAATCAGGAGAAAATCTGCAAAGTTTTCAAAATCATCGATAAGTGTGCTGAGCTCTTCTTCTGTGAATGCTTGTTGGCAGATTTTAGATTGGGTAGCTTCTTCTTCAGTCCGAAAAGGCAAGCGAATAAGAGTCCCATTGAAGTCAAAAGGTTGTGTGAATTTGCACCCAAACACACCAATGAATGGCTGGAACTGGCCAGGAAATGTATAAAGGGGTTCAGAATTTTTCTGAAGATTCAATTTCATACCTGGGTTATTAATGGGAATGTGTTTCTGCAAGTGATTAACATTCGGATCAAATATGATTAAAACAGATCTACTCATAATGGCTGGCACATCGGTAATATGGTATACAGTATTAAAACCCAAGCCAAACTTGCCAATTTTTTGTGGCTGGTTCTCCTTCGTGGCTGCTCCGATACGGGCAAGGTTTATAAAATCTGTATCCGTAAATATTTTGTTGTTATAAGACCACAACGCTGGCCCATGACAGCTTGCCATGCCTGGATCTATTAGGGATTGCCGTGAGTCCAAATTTTGTCTCCTGTCTACTAAGAACTTGCATACTGTTGCACCTGCGTCGTCTGCGTTCTGTAGAAGTTCTTTAAAAACTTCAGAATGTTCGCTGTATTCTCGAAGAATATTTTTAATGCGAAGAGTCACGGGTTCAGTCTGGCCCCAGGCTTCAAAAAATTCTGGCTTTAAGACCTTGGTGCTCAAAAGTTGGACATTCAGAAACCTTGCGGTTGCCATTGATACTTCATCATGTACAATAAAACAGTTTGTATCCATAAAGACGCCAGACAAATTCTGCTTATTGATGTCACAAAATAGAGTTTTTGACAAGGGTTCCAGACTAAATCCATTGTTTTCAGACTGAACTGGTACAGGTAGGTCATCTGTTCCATGGACAGAATTAGTTTTCATCCAGTCCAGGATGGATATTGTAAGTTTCAAGACTTTGGAAGTTTCTAAACCAGAACAAGCATCGTCTGAGCGCTCTTTTAACATATGGAGTACGTTGATGACATCTTGGTTGGATAAAGTTTTCCTTACCCCACATTTTAGGAAAAGATTTTGATACGTTAAATAGGCCGGTGGAACTTTTTTAGTAAAGGAGCTCAAATCCAAGCCTTCGGGATAAGACAAAACAATTTCATTTGGGTTACAAAAACCATTGCCATTCCAAATTTTGATTTGTGAAAGAAGAAGATTATCATTTAAGTGGTTAAGGTGATCTTGTATGTACTTGTAGGTATTATGAAGCTTTCGTTCAAGAAAGTACTGATCCATCTCAGAATATTTTTCACTAAGGACTGTAAGACTTTCAATGACCCTGGCTGGAGGTGGCGGATGGCTTAAGCCAAGGATGGCACTTGGCTCTTTTTTAAAGTCACTTGTTAAAGGCATTGAAAATTCAACTAGGTCACGGTAGGCAACGTCTCGAAGCTTTCTAGGTTCCCCCAAAACTGTTTGTGAACTGTGAGTTTCAGCTGGGACCCAGGGAATATTGCAGAGCTTTTTTAGGTTGTTCGGAGTAAACCCACTTAAAACCATGGTTTCATTGCAAACTCTTATGAGAGATTTGGCCTTTCCTAAGGAAGACTTGTGGGTTGAATGGCGGCTTAACGTTTGAGCAATTTCTAAAACATCGTCGGGGGTGATCTTGTGGATAGAGTCTTTCATCCCCAATTGTTTCAGTGATGTTAAAACTGATTCTTCCCGATAGTTAGAAGGGGGAAAGTTGTGTGCTTCAAATAGCTCATTCAGTATGTCTACATTTGGATCGAAGAAAGAAGAAGGTTGTTTGCGGCTACCATTGGAAGGCATGAAGCTAAGGGTTTTGCATAGGTTCTTCAGCTGGTCATTCTGAGTAAATAGCACATGTCCATTTCTTAAAATCCACAACATTGCTTTCTCAATTTCAGCTGGGCAAGCAGCATAGCTTCCGTTTTGGATGGCTTTTGCTAAAAGTAGAGCCACGTCACTGGCACTGAGAAGTCTGACTTGCATTTGTTGGAGAAGCCTTTGGTCAAATGAACCTCTGCATTTTATTAAGATATCCGGAAGCATCAGGTTATCTGAAACAGCAGGGAGAGTGTCCTTGTGTATGGCTGCTACAAAACCAGCAGCCACCAGTTTGGAGGAAGGAGCTGTAAGACACGGGGCACTGCAGAAGATTGGCAGTTTGTATAAAATTTGCAGTTCCGAAGGTGTGAAGGAGTAGGCTTGAGAAAGGATTTCACAAAACTTTTTGATGTGTTCCTTGGAGGTATTTGTGAGTACTTTTGTAACCTTATTGAAATTTAAATGTGCCAAAACTTTCAGAATATTATTTGGTGTTGGTGTTAATACGTAGACGTCCAGATTTTTATGCCACAGCCAAGAATTTACTTTCTGTATGATGGTGCAGCCGAGTTTCTCCAGCAACTTGCAGGTGCTGTCATCCAAGAAGTGTTTGTCTCCATTTTGTAGGATCAAGGTGGTTTTTTTCTTCAGTCGTGCAAGTTGAATGCTTGATGAGCCCTCAGTAACTTGATTTGTTGGCACAATTGGTTGGTTTTGGAACAGTTCTAGAGTGGGAAATCGTTGAAGGAAGGCCCAGAGAGTGCAAATCCATTGTATTGGAGGACTGTCTTGGTCTTTTGGATTCCAGTTGACTTCATCAGGGCAACCTCTCCACCTCTGAGGAAGAGCTTCATGTAGCCTTCTAAACACCAAGTCTTCATTTAGACAAACAAGATTCTTAAAAGTTCCTAAAGCAGGAAAACAAAGTAAAGGGGGGGGGGGGGTAATTATATAGTGCCAGGGGAATAAATAACCAAAAAATAAGGATCTATTACATCTGACCAATAAATTTTAAAGAATTTGAACAAGTCACGATATTGAAGAACAAATGTACTTACTTGATTTTCCAATGTTTACGAAGAGTAGACGTAGATCCTCTGTTATGTCTTCAGGAATAAATCGATGTGCAAGTCCAGGCAATAAAATTCTAGAAGACATGACACAAACCAAAACATTTTTAAGCTACTAAGCCTAATATTAAAGTTAAAAATCAACTTTTGTGAAGCTATAAGTAAGAAAAAGGTATAAGTCAGTTTCCAAAATATCTCTGGCACGCTTTCAGTGGGGTTATAGGTCTGGTCCCCTGCTGTGCAGTGTGGTTCAACCAGACAGCCTTTCCTCACTACCCTGTCCTGTATGGATGTAGAATCCAGCCAAAAAGAGGAAGTGTCATTGAATTTTAGGTTTGATGAGGAGTCACCTTATTCGTAAGGACCTTTTCTACCAAAAAGTAAAAGAAAAACAACATTTTACAGTTGTCACCAGAAAAAAAGAAGCATTGGAATCCTTTTAATAGATAAAATAACTCTGATAACAACTGTCTAAGAGGGAATCCCCCTCACTAGAAATTTGCTCACATTTCCTGTTGAGTCTCCTGAACAGGGCATGAAGACAAATCTCTTCACTAAGGCACAATCAAGAAATAAAAACATGGAGGAAATTGAATAAGAGGTGCTGGATCAGAGATTGCAA
The DNA here is from genome assembly GCF_032062135.1 of Pyxicephalus adspersus. Classification (NCBI taxonomy): domain Eukaryota; kingdom Metazoa; phylum Chordata; class Amphibia; order Anura; family Pyxicephalidae; genus Pyxicephalus; species Pyxicephalus adspersus. Next base: position 2,579,732 of record NC_092868.1, read on the forward strand.
AGTAGGCTTCGTAGATTGACGTCTTATATACTTTGATTCTGTCTGGGCTTCTTGTCTCCAAAGAAAACCAAGGGTCAAGGAGAGAAATAAAAGACTGCCACAAAACAGTTCAAAGCATAAAGATACCTCGCCAATACCATGCGGGAACCCTTGAAATAACCTTCAGGTCTTCAGGGAACTCCTTCTATAACTACTATACCGCAGCTCATAGTATATTAGTGGGGTGGTCAGTGGGAAGAATTCCTCTTACATTGCCGGCTATTTGGAAGAATGTCACCCTTATAGGTAACCAAAATGATCATTGGTGTCACTTAAAATGACCTGAGAGGCGCAAACTGTTCATTGCTCATGGAACACCTAAAAACCTCTGGAGGAAGCCTAGCATTCTATGGAACCCAAGTTGAGAAATTCTGGTCTAGGTGGAACCCCTACCAACCTTTAGAGGAACCTTAGTGTTCTATGGAAACCTGGTTGAAAAACTCTGGTGGAACCCCAAGAAACCTCTAGAGGAACCCTGGTTGAGGTGGCTTACCTTGAAAAGTCTTTGCTGTCAATGTAGACCATGTCATCGCACTCCGAGTCTCGGAAACTTGTGAATTTTCCATCTGCTAATGGCACCAGCTTAAGATTCAGTAACTCACTGTATCGTCCATCACTGATGACATACTTTAAGAGAACCATTTTTTTTCTATGTGAGACTGTGTGCCATGCGGAGTCCTGCAAACACAGCCTCACCAGAGAAGGAGAAACCTTGTCCAGGTTTGCAGCCAGCTGCAGAGTTGAATAAATGTGCTTGGGGACTTTAACAAGGTGAACCCCCAACAACAGAAGCACCTCTTCTACGCAAGAGCAGATTTTTTGGTCTTCAAAATCTTCTTCTAGTAGAAAAATAGCTTTGGTGGCACTTATCCAACGGGACTGGTCAACCATCTGGAATACTTGTTTTTTCATGAGGTTTTTGGCCACTTTTCTAGTAAGCTTATGCCATATGTTTTTGTGTAGAGTTTTTTCTGAGTTTGGCCAAATGTTATAAGCCACATTGGCTGAAATTTTGGAGGCCTTGACCAAAGACACCGTATTACAGACTGCATGTTTGTAGAGGAGAGGCAGAACTTGTTCCACCAGAATATGGTTCCACTTTGCAGACTCGTCGTGTTGCTGGTCTATTTCTGGCCACTTCAGGCTTCTCCTGTCATCGGTAAGGTCAAAACAACCATTGATGACCAATGGTAGACCCGTCCGATTTTCCTCCTTTTCTGGAAGAGGCAATATGCAACTTAGACGGCCGCCATATAGGTCCATGCAAGCCTCGGATAAGGGATAGGCCAAGTCAAGTGCTGGCTTGTTGCAGAGTTTGTTGCTCAGCTCTGTCAGGTCTGGAAATAAGTCTCCTTGAATGATACTGGAGGTCACCAACCATTTACAATCTTCTTTTTCTTCTCCGAAAGGTGTCAAAGAAGTAACTTTAATATGCGTCCAAACCTCAAGATCAGTTGATTGGCTCTTGAAGGTCTCTTCTGCTGACACTTCAACGGTAAGGAGGGTGGTCAGAACTCCACTGCTGTCAATATTCTTGACGGATACTTTATTAACATGGCGAAGGAAGAGGAGGCTGATTCTGGCATCCCTAATGAAGGACTCAAAGAGCTCCTGAACCCTCTCTGAATTGTAAATGTTTTCGGAAATTTCAGACTGTTTGAGCCGAAGAGGGAAGCGGAAGAGAGTTCCGTTGAAGTGACCAGAGCTGAGGACCTCCTCCCAAGGTTCTAACCCCAAAGCCTCCAGGGTTTTCTGGAAAGGTCTGAACTGGTCTGAAAGTTTTTCCAAGTCCTGTCTTCCTTTCTCCAAGTTCCACCTACAACCTCCTCTGTGAAAAATCTGTTCCTGGGGATCCAAAATTCCAATATTTTTGCCGCTGAAGATTGCTGGGTAATCTGTAAATTAAAAAGAACAATGTTAGCATTTATGTACTCTCCAACCCTCACCACCTAAAGCCCAACTTTAGAGAAATTATTTTCCTAAAAAAAAAAAACCAAACAACCAAAAAACTGCATTTTTCTCCCCACCGGTGCAGTCCTAGGCAGTACTACCTCTTCACCACCAGGGGGAGACTTAAGACAACATAGGACTTCCTATTTTGATCCACCAAACCCAGAAGGCTGAATAATACTGTAAAGGTAGACCATCAAGTGTGTCCCCAGTGAGAACCACCCAACACAGAGAGAGGCCTTCTGGCATCATGTGACCATCTTAAAGTAGGAAAGGAACCCGACCTTAAATGTAAATGTCTAAACTACAAATGTTGTGTATTTTTATTTGATTCTTGGTGTGCTTGTAAAGTCCTTTTAGATCTTTTCACTGGACACTGCTACTATCTCTTTTGGTCTTGTCTCCGCCCCTTCCTGTTCTCTGCAGGTATCATAAGGTGGGGTGGAGCTTGTCTGGCCCCTCCCACAGATCCGCTCCCTGCACCGGCTATGTGCAGCACATTCATGATATCACTGCATTTGCAAAGGCTTTGTTGCTCTCATAAAAAATGCCCTCAGCCCACCTGTAATGTGGTAGACGGAGTTGAACCCGAGTCCGAATCTTCCAACTGTGTCGGGGTCTTTACGCTTGATGCTGTTTCCAGGTTTCTGGATACCGTCCCAGTCTTGGTCTGTGAAGATTTCGTTGTTGTAGGCCAGAAGGGCCGGACCTGAGGGAGAGAAAAATGAAATGGAAGGCAACGAATTAATGGATTTTATTCTATTCACAGCTGTTTGCTTTTGGAAAAAGTAGAATCAGTATGATACCAAACCGTTGTGGCGCCTCACCTTGGATGATGTGGAGATCCTTGGAATACAAAGTGTCCGTCCCATATTGCCTTTCATCGTAAACAAATATTACTTCAGATGCTTTGGCGTCATCGGCGTTCTGAATCAGCTCCTAAAAATTGTATGAATCAAAGTTGTAAAAACATCCTGGTAGATTTTTCAGTCGTCTGGTAACACAGAGTGATTACCCAATGTCCCTGTCTGCAGATCTGTTAATTCTACTTGCTTTAAAAGTGTGACAACGCTGCTTGTCCTGCAAGGAATTGGCACTGCAGAGTTGTCACCAGCTATGGACTGGGATTAAAACCAAGGCCAGATCACACTTATATGCAGGTACTGTACAAGAATGAAAGATTACAATAGTAATGGACCAGGAATTCACCTAACCCCACAACCCACCTGTACACCAACACCTAACGTACAGCCCTCATACCCCAACACCCTACCTGCACCTCCACACCTAACCTGAACACCCCTCCTGTACCCCAACACCTAACCTCACCTGCCCCCCCACACCCCTCCTGTACCCCAACACCTAACCCCACCTACCCCCCCCACAATCTACCTGTACCTCCAAACCTAACTGTACCTCCAAACCTAACCACACCCCCCGTACCCCAACACCTAACTCCACACCCAACCTGCTCCCCATACCCCACTTGCACACCCCTCCTGTACCCAAACACCTAACTTGCACACCCCTTCTGCACCCTAGTACCTAACCCAAACACTCTTGCCATACCCCAACCCACACACCCCACCTGCCTCCTGACACCCAACCCCAGACCCCACCTACACCCCAACATGTAACTGGCATACCCCTCCTGCACCCCATCACCTAACTTGCACACCTCACCTCTACCCCAGTACCTAACCCACACCCTTCCAGTATCCCAAAACCTAAACCACACCCTCCACCTGTACCTTAACCTGCAAACTCCCCCTGTACCCCAACAACCAACCCCACCTGTAATCCAATACCTAACCCCACAACACTTGCCCCCCCCACCTGCAGCCCCACACCTAACCCCTCACCCACCAACACCTAACTCCACAACTCTCCTGTACGCCAAAACCTAAGCCCACCTGTAACCCACCATATAACCTTACTTTTCACCTATACCCAATCACCTGCATTCCCCACCTGCACCCCAACACCTAACCCACACTCCCCTCCTGTACTTCAAAACCTAACCCCACACCCCACCTTTAACTCAAAACCTAACCCACCTGTATCAACAAAACTTTATGCCATATCCCACCTGTTCCCCCAACACAACACTTTACCCCACACCCCTTAAAAGCTTATAATGTACAGTTGGAACCGAACATTAAGCTTTTTCCCCAACTGTACCCTAACACTTACCACAGTCTGTACCCACTTACCCCTCTTACCAACCCACACCTGAAAACTTACCACTTATCCCACCAGTACCTTAACCTCTATCCCTCACCTCACTTGTATTCTAACAATGGGGCCTGACTATGCCTGTACACCCATACCTAAAAACGTACCCCTTGCCCCATCTGTACCCCAACACTGCCCAAACCCCAGATAGTAGGAAAGTGATAGAGTCCCTCCAGGTTTTTACTTTAGTCTGAGCCCCTAGTGGACAGATTCCACCCTTCGGCACAGAAAGGGAGAACCCAGCGGGATCAGAGACTACATATGTGAAAATGTTTTGGTATACGCTTATACCCACCCCTCCCATTTCCTGTCCAGCTGTCACAGGAACAGGAAGTGAAGAGAATCTCCCGAACGGGGTCACAGACATCATGGAGAACTTTTTCAAACTTCTATCAGCTTCCTAAGTCCCAGCTGCACTCACAGAGGCTTTACACAGATTTCGTAGTCGTAGTTTTAAGTCACTAACCTTAAGAATCTGCCCACCGTCCGGGTATTTCCGCAAAATATTCTGCAATTGGATTAAGAAGGGCGGGGCCCTCTGGAAGAAATCTGCAGAGAAAAAATAAAGAGGACCTGTCAGTACCTGTACAAATCATGAATACAACCATAACAGGTCCCTTAACAGATCAGAAAAGCTTTCTTATTAAAAAGCCATCCTTTGCCTGAGTTGCGATGAGGTCATCAGTCTGCTGCAAGCAGGAGCAGGCATAGCCTTAGTCTCCTCTCCCCCACAGTGATCAAGCTGCACTATTCTAAACACAAGGTGAGAGGCTGCAGCAGGAGCTAGCTATGTCAAACATTTGTAAAACAGGCGTTAGATGCTTAGGCAGTGTACATCATCCAGTGAAATAAATAAAAGAGTGGAAAACTGATCCACAGAGCAGCACGGCATGCCAAACTGATCCACATATACAGGCAGCTGCAGTTCTATGCCAGGCCTGGGAAAGCCATGCCTGGGCTTGGCCAAGTCTCTTTTATTGATCACTGAAATTGCCAATCATAATAATGGCCCAAAAAGGAGACAAAGTCGGTGTCAGGATTTGCACATACAACTCAGGTGCCTCTGTTTTTCCATATATTAATATATAACACTCACCCATATTTCAGCCGATGTTCGAAAACGTCTAGCTTCTGTGAAAAGACAAAATAGAAAGCTGGATATCAGTAAATATCAAACATAACTAAACTATAAAAGGGCTGTGTTGTATGGGAAAACAGTATGATTCTCAGGAATGGATGGACAGCAATACCTATAGCAGGTAAACATATAGATACCCCTCTATAAAGTGCTGAAATGTCACTTTCAGCCAGCAGATGGCGCTCTTGGACTCAATGCTGCATTGTCAGTTTCAACCAGCAGGTGGCGCGCTTGGTTTCAAAACTACATTGTCACTTTCAGCCAACAGGTGGAGCTCTTGGCTTTAATGTTACACTGTCACTTTCAGCCAGTAGGTGGAGCGCTTGGCTTCAATGCTACAGGGTCACTTCAGCCAGCAGGTGGAGCTCTTGGCTTTAATGTAACAGTCACTTTCAGGCACCAAGTGGAGCTCTCTACTTCAGTACTGCAATGCCATTTGTTGCCAACAGGGGGAGCTATAGGCTTCATTGTTGCATTTGCAGCTTCCTCCCCTATTCCATAACATAAGGACATAAAAAGGGAGGAGTCTAACAGTATAATGGGGTGGGGCTGACAAACCTCCTAGGATTTTAGTACAGAAGAAGCAGCATTGTAAACTAAAACAGGATGTTAGATGCTGGATTTCTGGCAGTTCATGGTTAATGTGCTTGCAGGATTGCTGAGATGCAATGTACGGAAGCAGTGGCCTCTCTGCGGGGGGGAGGACTTCTGGGGAGGAACATGTCCAAAGGGAAAAAAAAGGTGTAAAAAAAGTCTCTTGTGATTGGTTGGCTGCTGATTTCCCAAGGGATCCAATTGAGTAATTGGATGGGAGGTGTAAAGCTTCCTGTGTGTTACCCCTCCCCCTCTTCCAGAAGATGCCACCTGCCTCCCCCAGACTGCAAAGCATTGGGTACCTCCTTGTGAAATGGAGAAATGTATAAACCGCACCCAGGAGCTCTCCAGTCTCTCATAGAGGGGATTTATCAGCTACAGCCAAACCTCCATTGCTGAGATATCTCCTCCCTTCCTGTCTGAGAAACGAAACAGAAAGTCCCTTCTGGATATCACTGGGGCAGCTCCACTTCCTGTTCTGGTGATAACTGTAACCGGTTTCTATTTCCCATTCATAGGAAGCTGAAGAGTTAACCCAGGCAGCATTACAAATCTTACAGAGGGTTTAACCCTTCCAATTCTGAGCATTTACAACACACCGCCATGTTTTATCTCAGACAACCTGTCAGAAATCCAATGAGCTCCTCAATGATGCTCCAATGAGGATATTAGTGATTATTCATCTTAGGATCCGGCATATGGACGTAGCAAAACTATAACAATCATTAGATCACTCTACATCAATCCATCTCCCACCCTGTATCATTCCCTCCATATCAATCACTATATTATACTTCAACAATAATGAGATCACTTATCAATCCATATATCACAAATCAATGTTACTTTGTATCAATTGTTCTGTCATTCCATATCAATCAGTAAGTCACACACACAGGAGTGAATGATACAGGGTGAGATATTGATTGATACAGAGTGAATGATACAGGGTGAGATATTGATTGATAAGCATTCAATAATTGGATTGAGATCATGTGACGAAGGAAGACGGATAGATGATGGCGTCTGATGGTTCCGTTGAGTGGAATCTGAGTGTGGATGAATCATTATCTTTATTTTGGGGAAAGATTACCAAAAACCCCCACCCACCCATTCACCTATGGTTCTGCAGGGTTAATAATATTCACATGAAGCTTCCCATCTTCCCTACTGAAGGGACACAGACCAAATTTTACCGATTGCCATGTTTTTCTGTGTGCAGATGCCACTTGCACCTGACCTCTTGTCCCCCTCCCCCCCATCATCATTTAATGATTAATATTTGTATTGCAGTCCCTATGGGTCACATTCCGACCCCCGGCCCTTCGCTGAGGTCACATGATCACGTGACTTGGTCTTCCTCCCCTAATAACTAAAAAAGCCAAAGCAATACGAAAGTTCCCAGCTGAGGAGCTTTTCCAGCACCCATCCAATTCCTTGCATAAAGTATAAGCATGTGTCACGCCAAACATATGTAAAACACAGATAATACCCGCAGACACACCCGGATATAACCCAAGGCTGCAGAAACAATAACAAAACACATAAAACCAACTCACATCAGGCCAAGCTATTCATCCATACATGTGAGACCCAAACCAGGAGGAAATCTCCATCATTTAAACCTCCAGTAACTCTCCTGGCTCCAGCTTGAACTTAATTGGTTTCACATTTTCCTGGTTCCTCCCCCATCATCATTATGGTCATCACCGGGTCTCTGTGCGCCTCCATGCAATGCAGGCAAATCATGGCTGGTGGGGTCTGTACTGGTCACATGTGATGCTTGACTCCATAATTGATTAAAAAATGTTGGGCTGGGGACAGTCAAGAGGAAAGGTCCAGCCATTCTCAATCAGGGTTTTGAGGAGCCCTAGGGTTCCTTTTAGTATGAAGGAAAGTACCCCTCTCCTTCCATCTTTACCAGACTTTAATGGGACTGAATGGGAAACCCCGCACATATCCCAGGAGGCTTCCGGCTCCCTTAGATCAGACATACGCAGAAGGAGCAGCCTGAAGCCTCCTGGATATGTGACATTGGTATCCTAGGTGGCTGGGGGTTTCCCATGCATCTGGTCAATGACAGGTCCTCTTTAAAACCATGCATCACACATGTGTGGTTAGATCAGCCCAATGGTTACTCCACAAGTTGTCAGGGCTTCCCTGAGCTCCGGAGCCTGCAGGGTTTGCTCCTTAGAATAGCTTCATGAAGACGCGGACCTGTTGTCTACAGAGTATTCTTCCCATTAGCAAACAATTCCATTTTGCGATTGATATTTAATGTACGAGGGGGAGCTGAGAAGTTCCTGGCTTTGCCCAGAAAGCAGAGAGCCCGAGTTATGAAATAACACATTTATTCCACATATTCCCCGAGACTGATGCACTTGGTACAGCGTAGTTGCAAACCATTCAAATAAAAGTCCTTTGGTTGGGCCACAAACCAGCTCTCCGCAGCATCTTTGACGTCAGAAATGTCTTCAAAACGTTGCCCCTTCAGGTGTTTCTTCAAATTCTGGATCAGATAATAGCCCGAAGGGGCCAGGTCAGGTGAGTAGGGGGGATGGTGGACCAATTGGAAACCCGGGGTGTTCAATTTGGCAACAACGTTGGACGTGTGCGCAGGTGCATTGTCCGGCAAAAAAAGATGTCCCCTTGGTCAACTTTCCACGGCGTTCAATTGCCTCCTTCAGCTGGTCCAGGAGGTTAGCATAATACTGTCTGGTGATACTAGAGCCCTGAGGTAGGTAGTCCACCAACAGAATACCGTCTTTGTCCTAGAAAACGGACGCCATGACTTTTTTGGCCGATTTCTGGGTTCGGAACTTCTTTGGCCACGGGGACCCGCTGTGGCCCCATTCCTTTGACTGTTCCTTGGTTTCAGGATCATAGATGTGGAGCCAGGTTTCATCCTCAGTCACTAACCTAGCCAAAAAGTCCTGTGCAGCTTCAAAATGGGCCAAAACGGCTTGGGATGCTTCAACTCATTCCTTCTTCTGATCACTGTTCAAACATTTCGGCATCCACTATGCTGAAAGCTTGCCATGTCTAGGATAGTGGTGATAACAAACCCAACACGCTCCCGTGAGATGTCAAGTATCTGGGCTAACTTTTTGCAGATATTCGCCGGTCTTCAATAATCAGCTCAATCATGGACATCGCCAGGTCAGTTGAGGATGGGGGGCGCTCACTGCGGGGCTCTTCTTCAATGGTGAAGTGCCCACTTTTGAAACAAGATATTTGGGTTCTGACAGTGCTGTAGGAAGGACACTTCTCCCCCAGTGTTTGTGACAGGTTGAGAGGCCAGTCTAGATGATGAAAAGATGCCCTCAGGGGTAAACTAGTCATTTCCAGGTCTGGAGATCTATTTCCTGCCCTGACCATGCTTGATGGCAGCCCTTCTTGATCTTTTTAACCTGGAGGAACCCTTAAAAAAAATGTAGGTCTTCAGGGACCCCTACTATAATTACTATATACACAGCTCACAGTATATTAGTGTGACGGACATTGGGAAGAATGTCACCCTTATAGATAGCCAAAAAGATCATTGGTGTCACTTAGATTAACCTGAAAGGAAAAAAATGCTCATTGTTCAAGAAACCCCCAGCAACCTCTGGAGGAACCCTGCTTTAAAGGTATAACATGTAATTCCTTGTTTTTCCTCTTGTAGGCAACAGTGAGCCCTATGGGTCAGAACCCTAATGCCCCACCCAGTAAAGAGAACATTGTATACTTGGGAAAAGAATTGGTCATCATTTGGTCCTCAGATACTTTTATGGCTTCCTCAGACCTTGTTGTCCATAACAATGGCCGCCAACCCTTCCGGTCCCGCAAATTACTAAAATCACCAGCTCCCTACCGCAGGGTGACATCGTTATGGTATAATCCCACCCACTCTCCCATCGCAGATCTGAGCATTCAATGGCAGAGTGGGTGGGTTGTGTTCAGGGAAATAGGCCCTCCCACTTTCCTGAGCCTAGGATCTGTAGGGGGGAGGTGGTCTACGGCTCTGGCCGGTGCATCGCCCTAGCGGGGCCCTTCTCCTGACCCCGCTGGGTGGTGCACTGGCCAGAGCCGCAGACCACCAGTTGGCAACCGCTGGTCTCTAACATCTCCTTCTGCTGGTGGGTATTTCATACGTAGGCCAATCTTCTTCCCTGAAGATCACTTCCAAAACCAGATGAGCTGCAAAAGCTCCCAGCGATGGCTCTCCTTTCCTATAGGAATCTGGTTGCTCCATTGGATGTGGGAGAGAATACTCTGCATGGAAGTGTGAGAAAGAACACAATTATGGTTGGTGGTTCTTCCTTCCAATGACAAGCTATTGAGTGAAGCTTCCATCCTTTGGGTTAGACCAAGCTGGAATTGTAGGATTATATGGCTCTAGTGGGTTTAGAAAAGTTGAGTTGTGCCTCCAATGCACCCTACCTGGGCAATTCTTGGGAGTAATTGAAGCGCTGGCTTCTACGACACATCCAAAGCTCGTCATTGCTGCTGCTGGATACAACAATGGCAGACGCAAAGGTGTTGAGAATGTTATTGGCACAAAAGTTCTGAATATTGGACTGGTCTGTATGGGAGGTATGACAGGGACAGGTATCTGTACTCTCACCAGACGCATTTAACCGAGCGCAGCATCCGGCCCTTTTCAGTAACCAGCCGGCTGTATTTGGGTGGTTACTGAAAAGTATGTTTACAGTACAGAGGCTCCACACCCAGCTTAAAAAACAAAACCTGGTGAGAACACTGAGGGAAAGAGCATTCACCCAATATTCTGGCCTAGTGACTGAGATTTGGGGACCACAGTCCATTGACCTTTCAGCAGTCTGGGCTGACAACACTCGACAAGATATAAAGAGCAGACATGATGAAAAACCACAGCACCGCCCTTTGGGCTCCTTTTAAGTGCCCCTACAAGCAGTGGGCGGGTTGTGGGTGGAGTTATGTACATATCAAAGAATGGGAGTGGTTATGTAAATTGCAAACCATGGAGGTATGTAAATATCAAAGAAAGTGGTTATGTAAAGTTCATGTCATGGGAGGAGTTATGTAAATATCAAAGCTGCTTGCAAGGTTCTATTCAGGTAGGCTGCATGTGCAAGAGGTGAGGCCCAGTCATGCCAACATAAATCTTGACATCCTCCATGGGGGGTGGGGGAAGTGGGGTCTATGTGATTTGCTGCAGTTTCTAATCCTGTCAGACACTCGAGCAGAATAAATCCCCAAGCTGCATATTTTTCCCAGTATCCTTATTGAAAGAACGATTTACGTTTCCATTACAACAACAAACACCGAAAAATCACAAAAAGAAAACTTTATTTGTAAACCACCATAAAACATTCCCAAGTGCTCAGTATCATCACACATCCGCAGTGTCCCTCCTTCGCTGGCCAATTCTCAGCGATGTAACGGGTCATCCCATTGGCTACATCCCATCATTAGTGCCAGGCCCAGGAAGAACTCTGGGGAGGAAAACAAAGTTCATTATATGGTCAAGTTGGTGAGTTGCATCAAATTGTTATCTTGTTTATGTTCGTATGCCAACATCTTTGTGCCAATACTACTTCCTTTATTTGCTTCCCCTTTTGGTCTTTTATCATCTGTTTACTAGATGTAAAGCATTCCTGTTGATCCTGGCAGAAATCCAGAGCAAATAACTTTCTGTGCAGACTTATCTACATTGTTCTTTCAGGACTACAGAACCCCACTCCCTCCATGGTATAGCCACTCCAAGATGCAGCCTTTTGTATTGTTATCCCTGCAGACACCATGTTTTCTATTCTGTGCTATCATCTTCTAATCTTTCATCACAGGGAGCAGAAACGTGAAAGGATCGATCTGTAAAGTGGCTGTAATGCAGCCGGCAGTCTCCTGGAATAGGAGTCTAGTCTGCAATTCCCTTCCCCCAGTCTTTAATGATGCTTATTGTACCTTTCATCACATGATTTCTAATAAAAGTGACCCCCTTGGTGTTAGGAGTAACTGTGGATCTTGGTCATACAGCCATAACAGATACACCTATCCTTCCCTTGACTTGGGGCACTAAGGGTATTCTACATTCGAAGGTATGCCAATAACAAACCTGGAGTGTAACTACTGCATAGCTTTCTTCACAGAGGAGACAATCTCCAGGGGGTCAGGAAACTTCAGCTTGCGAGGGGGACCCTTTTTAATCCCTGTCCAGATTTCCATACCTGTTGGAAACAAAAATAATAAAAAAAAAAAAGTGAAAAAAATCCTGACTTTCCCTGTTTTAACAAGTAAATTAAATGCATAAAAACTTTCTGTGCCCATAACATTCCTTATTTTAGAGCCAGCAGCATCATCACCCAATGTCTGGTTTTCTCTGGAATGATGACAGATCATAGATACTGGGAAAGGCCAGCAGGTGGCAGCATATAGCTTCCTCAGCCTGAGCGCAAACAAGTTGGCTGGCTAATGGGAGGAGTTATGCAAATTAAAAATGCTATTTGGAGGTGTGGCAGTACCATAGTGGGCATTTCTAAACATTTAAATGCAAATCTTCACTGGTTGTCCCGCCCACTGTACAAAACTCCTCCCAACTTCAACAATCCTGAACTTATTGAACCAATGACAGGACAGCTGTTATGGACATATAAGTTTGGTCTTACTTTTTCCATCCTCATGGTGCAGAGTCACCTCAAAGCTCCCTCTTCGGGGTTTGTTGGGGTTCAGCTCAATCACCATTTCTGGAAAACTGGATAAGATGGCATCCTTCAGACCATTCGCCGCCCGGCCATAAACTCGTCAACTGGTACTGCAAGGATAAATAAAAATATATATTGGAGCAGAGAGAAACAATCACCTTGGGCATGTAAGAGTGCTGTGAAGGTCCTGGTGGGACGATGTGCCATGCTGATTTAAATGTGCTGTGTGGCAGAGCTGTGTAAAAGTCAGGACAGTCCAACAAGGGCCCTACCACCAATGCTGCAGCCCATTGGGGGCCACCAACATTCCAATACCAGGGGGTACTGCCACCATATTTATTACTATAGTGCAAATGATGGCAGGCAATACAATGAAAACAAGTGCTAAAAATTAAGTTTGCAGAATATAAACGCTGGTATGATTGAAAAATAATAAAGATTAAAAGAAAAAAAAATTATATGTTAGAGCATCATTTAAATAAAGATTTTATAATTCAAAACAACAAACAAAAGATTACCATAAAAACAGATTTTTCAGTATATCTACTCTAAACACACTGTATATGTGTCAGGACAAGGTATAAACAAAGATTTCTTTATAAAAAGACAAAAATGTCACCATGGAGACAGATTTATATCTATTCTAACACACTAAATATGCATCAGACACGATATAAATAAAGATTTCTGTATTCAAAAGATTAAAAAAAAACACAAAATGTCACTATGGAAACAGATATATATATATATATATATATCTCTATTTTTGTTCTACACAGAATAAGTCAGTGGAAGCGGCGACCAGAATATTTATATAACACAGAGAGCCTTCTATAGCGCTGCCATGGTAGCTGGGGAGCCTCACCAGTGCTCAATGACGATTCTATCCCCGGCAGGGCTCTCAGCCTTCTCCTTTTTTCCTTTCTCGGCCTCTTCGTCCAATTTTCTCTTCCTCCCACGTGTCGCCATTGCTACAGAACTCCGCTCTCTATGCGCGCTCCCGACACTTTTCCCGCCTTATTACCTGATCGACGTCACTACAGCGATAAGTGAAATGGAGATAGGGCGCCCCCAGGCGAAGAAAAAGTGGAGCGCAATCTTCTTGCCGTGGGGAATGTGAGCGCTTGCCATCTGGTGGTGGGAGGTAATTACTGCACATCTGACTCTAGCCAACCTTCAAGAGCCTGCATGTTCCTGGAAGCAGAAAGAGGAAGACTATTTAACACAAACAAACAAAATCAGATCTGGGCTCCGTTGACATAGAACATCTCCTTATTTCTTTCATAATAAATGTGCATACATATAAATGATAGGCAGAGGAGTGCAGAGGTGGCCCCATTCCCCCAAATGGAAGCCAACATTGAAAACTTTTTGCATCTTACTTTAAGCTTTAATATATAAAATCAGCTGTCACTTTATAGTATTGCCATTGGCCCCTTTTCTACAGCAATAAAAAAGGTCATGTAAGGAGGTGAAGGGAGAGGCATGGGAGCTGGGCCGGCACCGACATTAAATATAATGCATGTCATAATGTGTAATGGAAAGTAACCCGAAGTAACCAATCAGACAGGGGCAGAATTCTATAAGGTTCAGCCCTGATGGGGGCCATTCTGTACCCATTCTCTTGCGGAGCCCTCATATAAAACCAATCCCCTCTCTGATTGGTTGCTTTGAGACATTTTGCACCCATTGACATTTATAAAGATGTCCCCTTGTTGTCTATGGAAGCCCCCCTCCCCCGATGTGGTTCCAAAATTTCTCAGAAACGCTCCAATGAATGGGAACCTTTGTACCCAGAGATCTCTAATCTTAATCCTTCCTATGAAACGTGTCGGTGATGGGAATTCGGAGCTGACAATAGAAACTATTGAGGTCGCTGAGTTCCTTTTTATTCGCTCTGTGCTGCAATTGTCTTCATTTAAAGCGAACCCAACAATCAGATTTTATGGAAGGTGCAGAATGTATTGATTGGCTCTTAGAGGTCACATGACCCTGGCAATGCCTTGCTCCTCCAGAAGAACGGAACCATCTGTAATTGGGCATCTTTCAGGGTTTACTATTCTCTGCCAAACCTTCGCCCCTGCTGCACCTTATCACCTTGTGTTATAATGTTGCAGTCTGATCACTGCAGGAGAGACTGAGGCAATGCTTGTTCCTGCCTGCAGCAGACTGATAACATCTCAGCCTGGTGCATTTTAGTAGAAAAAGGCAAATCAATGACTAACAAGGACCTGTGCATGGAATATATTGAATGCATATTGAAGGGTGGTAATGACGGATCTATAAAATGCGACCAATGTACTCCCCATGCATGCAGCAGAATACATTGCAAATTCTTGCATCAATTGGTTCTAGATGAGAGCTATGGAAGTGCAATGGGAATTAAAAGCTCCTTTATCCTAACTTCTTCCAGCATTGTGATTGGCCAGACTGCAATGATGCAATTCCTGCACATGCAGGAGTTCATTCAGCTGGCAGCCAGGTATGCAGGGATCATAGACTGCATTGTACATATACAGCTCAGTGTAAATTATGGGGAAAATTATCAACAATTTGTTTTATTGCAGAAAGGACATCGCATGCTCGCATTTGTAGGTGTACTTCAACTGAAAAGCATGCGTGATGTGCGTTAAATGCATGCGATTAAAGCGCGGCTGATGTCAGGGGCGATGAACCTTTAGTTGTTCTTTCGGTGTCCCTCCTGAACCTCTTTACCCATAAGAACCCCATAGGGCCCATGCACACTTTACCATGCATCGCATGAGGGCAGCCCACGCATTTCAATGGGTTGGCCAATGCAACCTGCATTCATTTCAGCAGCACCCAGCAATGCACTATAACCCATCGCCATGCGGTGCAGAGAAACGCCCTGGAAAGGTGCATTGGGGAGCCGTTAGGTATAAATTGCTCTGCAGCATGCAATGCATTACTGGCTGGCTGGGTTATCGTTGCTGCAGCACATTAATGGTAATGGGCTCCGATAAATGATAAAATCTCCTGGAACCCCTCAGTCTATTATGTGATCCGCAGCTCACAGTGTGGCAACGAATGGCAGAAGCAAAAAATTCTCACAATTTACATTGGTGCTCAGCGAGAACAATATTGTTGCATATTTTGTTGCTGTCCGAAAACTACTTTTGGACAAAACCAACTGGCGCCCCAGGCAAATATGAATTTAGGTCCCTAAATGCACAGCATTTCAGGTTCTTGTTACCCCTGTCATTCTGCCATGGAGAAGGTGAGGACAATGAGCAATTCCCCTTACCTTAAAACAGTCTCAGAGTACTTGCAGACAAATTGTGGCAAATATGAAGTGGGGACCCTAAATGCACAGCACTCTAAGTACCAGTTACCCCTGCTATTCTGTCACTTGGGGCCATTGAGAAGGAGAGGGCAAAAGACAATTGTCCCTTGCCCTAAAACTTAACCTTAATCATTGCAAACAAAATGTGGCCCCAGGCAAATATAAACGGAGGGCCCTAAGAGCACAGCACTCGAGATAACAGTTACCCCTGCAGTGGGAGGAGAGGGCAGTGGGCAACTGTCCCTTACCCTAAAACTGGCCCTGGGGTCCCATCATGCCTATAACTTACCCCCATGATCATGCTGCTGGGGAAGCACAAAGGGGCTTTAATGCCCAGCATTGCAGCTCCCAGCTAATATGTCCATTGGGACTCTGGAGAAGGTGGGACCCCTGGGCAATTGCCCAGTTTTCCCTATCCTAAACAGGGCCCTTTTGGCACTGCTGAGATGAACAGAGGGAACTTTAAGCTGGCGTGCCAATCCACCCAGTGGTAATCAGCAGTAGCCAATGGAAGAACTCCAAACGTACCAATGGGCAAATATGATTTAGATACCTTGGTGGCCTCAGGGGGCAGAACCACTGGGGACTTCTACCAAAACCCCTTTTGGAAAAACCCTGATTTCCAACCTCTGTATTGATTTAATACAGAATTATGAAGTTTATATGCGATTATTATCATTAACAACCGAATTCATTGTTTATTAATCGTCTTTCTTTCATTCATTAACCTAAAAAGAGAAGAATCCTAAGGAGAAGTGATGACTACGTTATGGGGACTTTCATTTCCCAATTGTTCAGTAATGCGAACACGTGACACGTTTCATGAAGCCTGGACATTCTTAGAGTGAAGTCTGCAGATATTCCGTCCTCGCAACTCCTCCAAGAGAGTCGCCGGCCAATCTTTGGACCACGGCAGGAGCTTGGCATCAACCTAAAGGCATCCATCAATAGGGCCTGAAGGAGATCACTCTGCAGTACAAGGTAAGTCCTAAAGGGGGGGCTGCCTAAAATCTTCCCACTGTCCTGCTTACATATTTTGAATGAACAAACTCCATCCAGACAGATTCATTCCCTGACCCCTACAGGAGCACTTAGTTTGTGATGGTTCTCCCTCCACCATTGCCCTATGGAGCTGGCTTTGTCTAATGAAGGACCTTCTTAGTTGGTTTGTGGATAAGTAAGGAAGCCATAGGATAAGTCGGGTACAGGTGCTCCCCATAATGCGACTTTTAATGAAGTCCTCCAAAGGTTCCTGGATTTGTGTGCCCAAATTGCCATCAAAGTGATGAATCCATCTCTCCTTCTCGAAACATTGAGATGTGGTTAAGAAAAGGGACAGTCCCTTGGTGCCACATTTGGAGGATCATACAAAGAAGTTCTTGGCACAATCTCTGCAGACGTCTAATCTTCAGCATGTTTGATAATTGTTGAGTTTCATTTTTTATAATTTTAGATCTCAGAAAACTGATCGTCCACAACTTCCTTCTTTTCGGCAAGGAACTGAAATTAGGGTCTAAAGGTCTGGGGCTCATCCACAATGATGGCAGCAATCCTGTCTGATCTCATCGCCTGGTCTTTACTCATTCAAGGTGAGCTATAAGAACCCAAATGGTACTTTGTGGAAAGTACCAAAAAGTTATACAAAGTAACAAGAAAAGGTGGACAATATGTTGTCTTCTGATCTTACTCTTTGTTTTGTTACTCTACACCAAGGTTTCTCAACCAGGGTTCCATGGAACCATTAGGGCTCCTCCAGTCCTTGACCAATGGATCTTGAACTCCAGACCAATGATCATTTTTGCTATCAATGGGAAGAATGTCACCCCTACAGAAGAATATTGGTCAGTGGTGAGAAGTCCAAATTGGTCATGGCTCAAGGAATCCCTAGCAACCTCTAGAGGAACCCCAAGGTTCCACAGAACTCTAGTTGAGAAACACTGACCTACACTATCACCAGAGTGTTGTCATAAGAAGTCCAATTGATACCTTTTTCTTGATGTGTTTTGGTTACACAGTGGCCTCCGGGTACCTTTTTGGGCCAAAACAAGTGACTGGACCACTTGGGGGATCAGTGACGGTGTCGTGTTACTACGATCCCATACCTGCAAACATCCATAGCAGGAAGTATTGGTGCAAGGAGCAAAGAGCTGATTGTTACACCGTCGTATCCACCACTCCATATGTCAACCAAAAGTATGGGAATCAAAGCCTGCAAGACTTCAGGAATCACTTCACCATTAATATAACAAATCTTCAACAGAAAGATACTGGAATATATCGATGTGGCATTGGAAACAAAAACAATTTTCACTATTATGTTGTGAATGTGACCATCTCGCAAGGTGAGCTCCAATTCAATGTCATGTGTTTTAGTATGCTATGATAAGGGAAGGAGAATCAAAAGGGCCCATTCATTGTCTGTTGTAGAACACAACGGCAGACAAGGACAGGACAGACCAGTTTGGATCTCAACAGTCTGTAGCTGCTCATTATATGCAGGGCTTTACAGATTCATTTTTGTGAGGAACTCACAAATTACTTGCCCTTACCATGGTCATAGTCAGGATATATTTTTCGGGGAAGTCAGACAACTTATCAGTATGTTTTTGGCATATGGGAGGAAACTGGAAAAAACATATAAACTCAATGCACATGGTGTCTTGGCTTAGATTTGAACCAGGGACCTCATTGTTGTAAGATGAGAGTGGTAGCCACTGATTTTATTAATACACACACTGTAGAACCAAAAGTCAACTGGCCATCATACTCATATGAGCTTGTTGGTCATCCAATTCCATAGACAATAATTTGGAGTTGCCACCAATGACATCTTCCACTTCTGTGGAAGGATTTTTCCAAGATAATAGAGGGTGTTTGTGGGACTTTGTGCCCATTTGTAAGGTCAGGTACTGTTGGGTGAGAATATTGGGCTCACAGTTGGCATTCAGTAGGGTTGAGGTCAGGGCTCCGTGCAGGACATCCAAGTTCCTCCAAACCAAACTGGTGATACCATGGTCAAATGGAGCTGGCTTTGTACACTTCACCAAAGTGCCTTCGCCAAAGGTTCCTCCACAATAGAAAGGGTATTCTATGTGTATTTGAAGATGGCTTTGTGGCAGAGTCTTGGGGGAATACATAAGGGCCTTCCCTAAATTGTGACCACAAGGGTTAAGTGTAGGACCTTTGAGTTCCTCCACACCCAACTGGTGACACAATGTCTTTATGGAGCTGGTTTTGTAGACAGGGGAACAGCCATGGTGAGACAGTAAAGGGCCTTCACCCAACTGTGACCACAAAGGATGAGGTTAGGACTCTGGGGAGGACACCTGAGGTTCTCCACACCACAATGGACAACACATATCTTCACGAAGCTGGCTCTGTACACATGCTGGAATATTAAACATTAAACTTCACCAACATTTCTACATGGAGTTGGCTTTGAGCCACAGTCTTAAGGGGAACACAAAAGGGTCTTCATGAAAATGTGATCCCAAGGGTTGAAGGTGATATGCAGGAGTTTCGCCATACAACACTGGTCACACCTTGTCATTATATGGCTGGTTCTGTACACAGGGGCACAGTCAGGGTGGAACATTAAAGGGTCTTCGTCAATCTGTGACCACTAGGGTTGAAGTCAGGGCTTTGTGAAGGACATTCAGGTTCCTCCACCCCACATTGGTCAACCCATGTCTATATGGATCTGGCTTTGTACTTTGTCTTCATTGTGCTTTTTCCTTTCATCATTATTGTAAATATTTCTTTTTGGCGCAATGATAAGTTTAGGCTCATGGTATCTTTATAGGAAAAAAGGTTCCTTCCTCCTCTGAAGTCCTTATCGGAAAACTCAGAGACTCCCTCGTTATTCACTGCCCGGCTCCCCAGACGCTTCATAATGAGAGCCTCTACTGGTGTAAATTGAGCAACACCAAATTTGCAGTCTGTGACACCATCATCAATAGTTCCGGGCAGGTCAACAGTCGCTTTTGGGGGAGAGTCCTGATCCAGAAAGAAAGGAATACGACCGGCTTCAATGTACTCGTAAATGACCTCAGAATGACCGATTCTGGATTCTACCATTGCGGAGTGCGTGTGCTTCTCGAAGATTCAGAGTGGAAAGATGTTTACCTCTTTATATTGAATGGTAAGAGTCCCTGAGTCCCAAATCAACACTCCAATGTGCAATTCATGTCTACTACAAATCATGCTGTGAAAGCTAACTAACGGGGAGTCAAGCACGGTACCAATACATTGAACAGAAGCTTGCTCAGGAACATGGGTTAGACTCATGGCAGACCGGTGAAAAAATAAAAACCAGGACAGGGCAAGGTCAGAAAGCAAACCAACTGCACAAAAAAACTGAACTATTATTTAGACATTGGGACTAAATTAGGTGATTAATGAGGGTCAGGTGTGCAGGTAGTGTGTTGTAGTGCACAAACTGTCCATAGGTGGCGATGATAAGCTATTCCGGTATCTCATAATCGTCTACAGACCTTATACCCGTATAACGGACTCTTCTATTGGTGGGCTCTGGATCTGGTGATGCACGGTGGGTAACCTGTCCCTTTCAGCCTCTCCATTCGGTCACCTTGTATGTCTCCATTGTTTGTTTTTGTGTGCCATAATTATATTGTTTTTTGTGAACCTTTAATTTTTTTTAGAGCCAAGCAAAAAGATAATAAGTAAGCTGACGACAATTAGCGGATCTCTTCAAGCCAAGTGTTGGGTCCCCCCAGACTTTGGCCCTGGAGCTCGGACCTCCTGGTGTAAATGGAGCCCCACCGGGTGTTCACCTCTCATAGACTCCAATGGATTCATTCAGGAAAGTTTTAAAAACAGAATAAACCTCACAGCTGACAACTCCACCGACAGAGCGTACACGGTTGTCATGAACCATATGGAAGTGGAGGATTCCGGATCGTATTGGTGCATTACCACCGAAGGACTGAAGGTGGAGTCATCGTCCATCATGGTCGATGTGTTGGGTAAGGATTTTATGTAAATGGTAACATTACAAAGTGATGAAATATTGTCACATGACTCACAATTTATCATTCCTATTTGCTTGGCATGACAGCTGCCACAACCAAGCTCTACCCCAGCTATACCAGCAGCATAGAAGCAAACAGCATCAGTACAAGTCCGACGGGCCGGTTCCCTGTTACAGGTACAGTTCATATACTGCCACACAAAACCATCACTTCTTGTCCTTAATATGACAGCGCCATCTTTACTGAGGGATTAGTTGGAATTAGAACTTGGATCATTCGTGTAAACCTGCCAGTATTCTGCATGCTTCAGCCTGTGTTTGTTCATGTCTCACACACACATCAGCCCCCCTCTACCGCCATCTGAGCAAAGTGCCAAAAAGGGGCATTTACCATCTCACCAGTCTAAAGCTTCAAAAGCTTGGCTACTGTTTCTTTCAGGGTCAAAATTAGTGAATTCCAATATGTTTATTGTTTTCCACATAATACTAATAATAATAATAATGTGCACAATGCTGAGATATATGGTCTTCCTGAGAATTGACATTTATTATTGTCTCTGCACTATGCAGGTACTACTACAGTGCTGTACTCAAAAACCAGCACCAGAGGGCAGCCAAGCACAACATTCACTACAGTGTCCACTATCCTTCTGAATTCTACAGACAGCAGACAAGGTTGGCAGGGCTTTAACACCTTCTTTTCTTTCTAGATCTGTATTATCTAATTTTGTACCTAAATTGGAACTCAAAAGGATATTTTGTACATAGCTATATCAGTTCTTTATTTGAGATGCTGTTGTTTCTGCTCTGTGCAGGTACTACTACAGTGTTGTACCCAAAATCCACCAGCAGAAGGCAAGCCAGTACAGTATTCCATAGGGTGTCCTCTATCTCATCAACATCAACAGACAGCAGACAAGGTTGGTAGGTCAGTTCTAAAAGCTTTAATAGTTTCTTGTAGATCTGTATGATAAAATCCTATATTACCAAAGGATAAAGACTCTCAATGGGAACCTACAAGGACATTTGTAATGCAATTTTTTGCACAATATGAGTATATTAGTTCTTTATTTCAAATTATGGTAATTGTTTCTTTTTTGTGTAGTTACTACTACAGTGTTGTACCCAAAATCCACCAGCAGAGGGCAGGCCAGCACAGAATTCCATAGGGTGTCCTCTATCTCTTCAACATCTACAGAAAGCAGACAAGGTTGGTAGGGCCATGCTATAAGCTTTAACACTTCCTTGTAAATCTGTATTACCTTATCTTGTTTTACCAGAGAAAATGGATCCCAAATTAAGGCCAACATGGACATTTTGTATTACAAAGTTATCTACAATATGGATATATTGTATAGGTTTATAAAAAATGTATTACCTCTGCTCTGTGCTATTACTATAATGCTGTATTCTAAATCCCCCAGCAGAGGGCAGTCCAGTACAGAATTCCATAGCGGATCCTAAATCCTTCTAAGCTCAAAAAGTCAGCAGTACAGTGTGAGGTCTCACCAATCTATAACTACAGCAGCTCTGCCCATTTTCTCTTCCTCCGTGGACATCCTTCAAGGTTAACAAGTTCATATTTTTTGCAGGATACAATGCTTTAATTATTTTTCACTTCTCTGTGCAGATACAACTACAGTGCTGTTCTCAAAATCAACCAGCAGAGGGCAGGGGAGTACAGAATTCAATACAGTGTCCTCTAAACCTCTAAACTCTACAGACAGTAGACAAGGTTGGTAGGACCATGCCATGAGCTCCAACACTTTCTTCTTGGTCTATATTATTTTTTCTTTCGTTACCAGCACAGATGGAATTCTAAATGGAAACCACCAAGAATATAATGTATTTCACTTTAGTGCACAAAATGGAAGTTTTTTTTTTTTTTTTGATAATCAATTTATTTTTCCTGCTCTGTGCAGATACTACTACAGTGCTGTTCTCAAAATCAACCAGCAGAGGGCAGGGGAGTACAGAATTATATACAGCATCCTCTAAGCCTCTAAACTCTACAGACAACAGACAAGGTTGGTAGGTCAATACTATAAGCTTTAACACTAGAAACCCATAAGAACATTAGGTAATGCAATATTATGGAAACATGGCTGTATTAGTGCTTTATATGAAATACAATTGTCTGCTTTGCTCAGATACAACTACATTGCAGTACCTAACATCCACCATCAGAGGGCAGGGAAGTACAGTATTCAGCAGGTTGTCCTCCATCCCTCCAAGCTCTACAGACCCCAAGGTCGATAGAGCCATAGTGAAAACTTTAAGACTTTCTTGTAATCTGACTTGAATGGGACCCCACAGTTGTTTCGTAAGTAAGCATTTAAACATCCTTATATGCATATTACTCACACATAAGCCATAAACAGCCCAGGGGTGGGGTCTCGTCATAGGAAGCTGTGATTAGTTCATATGGTGGAGTGACATCATACGTAAGGTTTTCATTGGCACAATGTTGGCTCTTTTATGATTGGTTAGTATATGGAAGACCCCATTGTATCCAAATGGGTGACCAAGGTCTCTTTAGAGCCTTTAGAGCGCCTCTTAGTTGATATAACTATTATAACTTATTACAGATGACCACCGTTATATATTTCTGTCCTGTAAACAGATTCTGGTTAATTAGTTTCTAATCATTTGCAGACACTAATACAACCCAGGACAGTAGTACAGACAGTGTGACCGTCTCACCCATCTCTAGCCACAGCCACCCTGCTCCTCCTTCTCCCGGAGTCACCCTGCAAGGTTAGTGAGGTCACATTTTGCACAATACAAAGATATCAGTGCTCCAAGTGTAAAAACATTAATTATTGTCTGATGTATGCAGGTAATACTACAGCGCTGTACTCAAAACCCACCAGCAGAGGGCAGGCCAGCACAACATTCCATAGGGTGTCCCCTAATCCTCCAACCTCTACAAACAGCAGACAAGGTTGGTAGGACCATTCTATAAGTTTGAATGCTTTCCTGTAGATCTGTATTATCCAGTTGTGTATTATAAACAGTCAAATGCAAAATATGGAGATATCAGTTCTTTATTTGAGATGTGTTGCTTCTGCTTTGTGCAGATACCACTACAGTGTTAAACTCAAAATCCACCAGCAGAGGGCAGGCCAGCACAGATTTCAGCAGGTTGTCTTCTATCCCTCCAACCTCTACAGACAGCAGACAAGGTTGGAAGGTCCATGCTTAAAACTATAACACTTTCTTGTAAATCTGTATTAATATCTAATGTTGTACTACCAAAAAAAAAGCTAACAACAACGAAAAAAAAAAAATCTGCACAATATGAAGACGATATTATTAACAGAATCCAGTAAACCATTAACCAGTGTTTCATTATGGTGACAGCTCCATGTCATTTTTTTTTTCCTAGAGAACTTGACAATGTCTTACACAAGGGTGGCCACCAGAGGGCAGACTAGATTACCATCTACACCTGCTACATCCTCTGCCTCTGGTCCAGGTGATAACCAAGGTGTGCTCTTTATAGATATACAATACTTCATTTGAAATCTGCCCTTCTGTCTTCTCTCTAGTCTTGCACAGTTGTACCGGCTCTTCTCTTGGACTGAATTGGTTTGCTATGATTTCACTGCACACTGTGAGCTTCTCATAATGTACATCAGAAGCTGCAGCAAATCAGATAGACCCGCCCCATTTCCTGGCTGAAGTTACAGCCTGTCCCTGGCTCCACCCCTTTTATCCATTGGATTTCAGTTATTTAATAATGGAGGTCCAGCATCACATATGATTGTTAGGTAGGGTGGTCTGCATGCAAATACAGCCTGCCTAGGGATGCCAACTTCTCTAGACTGACATCCACCCATGATGGTGTATTCATCTTCCTCGGAGCCAGGCCACTGCTAGCATCAGGGCTGAGGTTAGTGATCTGATAATATTTCAGTATATCAATATCAAAGTTATATCAATGTTTCCTATAAATCTCTGTTTTGTGCAGATCCTACCACAGTGCTGTACCCCATATCCACCAGCAGAGGGCAGAGAAGTACAGAATTCAGTGTGGTGTCCTTTAACCCAGTAATGAGCACAAACAGCAGAGCAGGTTGGTAATATAAAAGCCAAAATAATCACTTTGCTGAATGAATGATATACAGAATATTTACATTACTGAGCAGGCAAAAGAATCTCCTCATGCCCATTCCTGATTTATCTGAAGGTCAGCACCTTCTGCACAGCTTGGTCCAATCCAGCTGCATGCTGAAAGTTGTATTTCAGCAAAGAAATGAAAAGTTACAATATTAAATTATTGACTAACAATAATTTTAGAAAAATGTGGTTGTAGCCAACAATGGGCCACTGTGTACAAATGACTTAGGCCACTGGAAGGGGCCCCCTTGTGGTTGAAGAAGGTATGGAACTCAAATGCAGTGGCACTCTTTGTACCTCTCTATGTCCACCTCTAGTTCTCTGCACCCCTTCTATTTTGTCATTTGGGGCACTACCTTTTAGCTGCCCCTGTAGCACTGAGAACTTTTCGCTTGTTATCATGTATTTAGCATTTAATCTTTTATTTTATATTCATCCCGATCTCCCCGGCTCCTTTTAGCTGGGAGCACCACCCGGCACTTTTCAGTAACCACCCGGCTGTTTTTGGGTTGTTACTGAAGAGTTGGGTCACAATAAAAGCACCACAATCTGTCTACAGCTTCTTCCCACCCCGCCTAAAATCAATTCTGAGTTCAACACTGTCCATAGGTACCAACCCCACCAGTAGTACTGGGACCAATACCGCTTATAAATCAAGAACAATGACAACTTTGGGGATCCAACGCATGTCAGAGATAACGCAACGGACAGGAAATTCTTCGCTTTGTCCCCAACCAGATTCAGTAAGAAATGAAAGCAGCACTGAAAGGTGAGACATTTATCTTCATCCTAACAATTTACACTTTGGGCTCTATTTATAAATGATCCCCCGAGTCAATCTGCCAAAAACTCACTGACAATTGGTCGAATCTCTCTATTCTTTTAGTTCCTATGAAAACAATGACTCGTTCTGCCACCTAGTGGCCAATCTTTAGAAGTGTCACAATAGAAAATGCTATCTGTACACACCAAAACACACCAAAAGGAATCTAGAGTGAATTAGCAGGGGAATCATTTAGAAATAGAGCCCATTGTGTATTTACAAAAACTGCATTAGCTGATTTTCCATGGGGTTGGTAATTGATGGGTTTGAGGCCAATGCTGCGGTTCACTAATTGCTCTTTTCACAGTCTAGTTTCCGGGAGCAAGAACTTACACATCATCGTCATCCTGGTGCTAGTATTTGTTTGCGTCATTATTATTGCAACTCTGTTTGCCGTTTGTGTTAAAATTCGGAGAAAAAAAGGTAAGACAACATTCTTTTGTATCATTTTATTGTCTGTTTTGTGTTAAGCTCCTGGTTGTGGCCCTTGAAGGGCTTTGAAGGGTCCAGGTGGTACCTCCAATGAAACCAGCCTGGACTGATATAACTCAGGGCTCCACCCTATTATTGGTCTCTTCACTCCAGAGACAAAAGATAAAAACAAGGGCCACAGTTGAAAGAATATGCTGTTTTATGGCCGCCATAGGTGCTTTAATGCCAATTCTCTCTAAGGGCTTTATTTCTAAATTATTCCCCCTGTCAATTCCTCTGAAATCCGCTGACGCATGGCCTCCTATTAATACAATGACTCGTTCTGCCACCTAGTGGCCAGTCATTAATAGTGCACAGCTGTCACAATAGGAAAGAAAATTTTTATTAGAGAATCGAAAGGGTAATAATTTATAAATGGAGCCCTAGGTAAATAGATGTAAATTGGTATCCACAGCACACGAGGTTGGTGTAGAGTGCCGTATGTCCTTGCGGTTTTAGTAATGGTGGCTTAACCCTTATCTTAACTCTTAACTTTTGATCCCCAAGGCTATCATTCCCACTTACACTACCGTACCAAATTGAATTTGCAAAGACCTACAAGTGTATCATAGTACTTCTTGCCAACTATGGTCGGCCAAAGACCTTCAGATGCCCCCCCCCTCTTCAAGAACATCTGCCCCACTATGTCACCTCCAGTGCAACAAGCTTGATGGATAAGGCATCACATGCATGGCTTCCTTCCTTCCCTACCAAAAAAGTAAGAAGGATTCAATGCAGAAAGATGAAACACCCCCCGGCTGATAAGTAGCACCTCAAGGTCACAGGACCTCATTATCACCCCTTTGGTGGCCCTAAATGATCCTTTCAGTGTAGTTCCCCCCAGGACTGAACACTGGTGTCTTTGGTAAATCTACTATTGACCAGCTTGTCAGCCTTTCCCAACCTTGGTAACATAGAGGAACCCTTAAAATAATTTTCAGGTCTTCAGGGATCCCCTTCTAGAATTACTATACCCAAAGATCACAGTATATTAGTGGGGTGGTCAGTGGGAAGAATTCCTCTTACATTGCTGGCCAGTGGGAAGAATGTCACTAATACAGAACATTGGTGTCACTTATTCTGAGAGGTGCAAACTGCTCATTGCTCATGGAACCCCCAGCACCCTCCGGATGATATACGCTGGGTTGGACCTTCATTTTTCATGAAGTTATTGGACTTCCCGATAACAAAGGACTGGTGACCCATCATTTGCAGGTTGAGCTTCCATGTTGTATGAACATTTCCTTTTTTTTTTTACACAGCAGCCAACAATCCCATCTCTGACGGGGAACACATTGCAATGATTGATAAGGAGGCAAGTCTGGAAAATGCAAAGAGCCATGACGGCAATGTCTTTAACTTATCCAATCCTGGGGATCTCGGGGGAGAAACAGGTTTGTGTAAATCTGCTACATACATTGAGCTTTTTAAATATTTTTACTCAAGGCAACCTTGATGTGTGGTTGATGTATAAAAGAATACCAGGTCTAACAGGCCATAACACTCACAGTATGTCCTCAGTCTTCTGGGCGATGCTGTGTGTAAGTCCCTGGTCCAGTACCGATGCTCGCCAGACGCCAGTCCCCCAATCTAATTGAAAAACCCCCGCTCAGCCCCGGGAGGTTAGTTGCACCGTCCCAGCACACAGTTGCCCTCAGGAATTCTGGGCACAAGGGGTGGTGTCTGGGCAAGTGACAGAGGACCAGGAGCCCACAAATAACGCAGTACAGGAGAGCCAGAGGTCATACACAGGTAATCAGTCCACCATATGAGAGATCCAAAGGTAAAGACAAAGAGGAGTCCAGGTCGGTCCAGGCAGCATACACTCGCATGGTCAGGAAGGGGCAGATTTAGTAACAGGAAATCCAACTAATAACACACCAGTAGCAGGTCAGCCCAGCCTAACTCTAAAACAGGCACTGGGGACTGAGAAAGGCTATAAAGTCCCAGCAGCCAATGGCAGAGCAGGGACTAATCTGCTCCTAAAATCCCTTTTAGCTCTGCACAGCCCTAGGGTTTGTGCTGGGGATGCCGAGATGATACATCTCAGGCTGCACAGCTAAAGGGAAGCAGGGGATGCTGCGAGCTGCAGAGGGCAGACAACTAATTCCCTGATCTCCTTGCTGCACCACCAGAGGGAATAAACAGGTTGTGATATACTGCGGTGGTGCACAATGCGGGATCAGCCAGATAAGCGTCTTCTTACAGCTAGAACACTGAAGGCATTGCAGAAGTACTAGAACAGTTCCCGACTGAAAGTGAGTTTTCCAACTGGAGTTGCTACTTTTTTATTAGGTTTTGAATTTACCAACTATGAATCCTAATAATTAGTTAATTACTTGATTATTCCTAATGAGCTGTTGTCTTATTCATCTTGCAGATGTGTGAGCATTGAACCCTGGCATATCCAATCTCCATATTGCACAAATTCTGATTTCTCCCCCGCGGATACAGCTAATAATTCTCTTTTCTGAAAGTTTCCTGATTGTGTTTTCAGTAAAGGACCGAATGAGGAATGATGTTTATATCAATCTATGTCATGGAATACTGAGTTATCATTGCTGCTGGAATAAAGGAATTTGGGGGCTAACAGGGCCCTCTGTCAACAATAGGAGACAGAAAATAAAAAAACTTTGAAACACAAGGCAAAAAAGTCACTCTATATCTACTTTAACAGATGTATTTATAAATGATTCACCTGTCAATTCGCTCCAAAATAGTGAATAATATTTGTTTTATACATATAGCATTTCCTATTGCTTTGCACTTTTGATAATTGACCACTAGGTGGCAGAACGAGCCATTGGTTTAATAGGGATGAGAAGTTTAGAGGGTGAATATCAGTCGAATTGATAGGAATAATTTATAAATAGATCCATAAATGTATACAATATTCATTAATGTTTAAATATTCATAATAAATTCATTAATCATAAAAAAGCTACAAAATGTTATTAAATGTATTTGTGTAATAAAAACAAAACATTTTTTTTAAATCTCTCTCATCGTACTGCAGATCTACTCTGATTTGTCTAATAACAAATATTCTCTATGCAGCCTCTAATAACATGAAACATCTACAATGCTTATGACTGCTGCAGGTTTTAGGCCACATCAGAACCCTAAAATCAGTTTTTTTTCTTTTGTGCCAAGAAGAAATTTCTTTTACTAGCTTCACTTTAAAAGCGACAGGTCCTCTTGAGCGGGGGAGGTCAGGGAAGAATGATTGGACTGCCATCATCTGCACCAGCAACCTTTACTACAGGAAACCTTAAAGAGGACATGCTACAGATAGTCAGCCAAGAACAGGAAAATAGGTCTATAGGGGGCGCCAAATCACCATCCACTGTTCGGCATACAACATACCTGTGGTTGCTTCAGGTGCAGAATCCAACTGCTTTGATTTGCTGATAATCAGGTCAAATTTTGCACAGACTCAAAGCCAAACACCCAACTGACAAAATCGTCTGAATGGCCGCCAGCATGCCTAAGTCGGCCATATGCCCCTTGAGGGTTCCAGGTAGATTTACCTAATAGGTGTCCGTCAGGTATAAGGATATCTATATATCTGCAAATATTGCATGAGATATAATCAGTTGGGTAAATACCAGTATCACGTTGCATTTCACTGAACCAGGTCATATTTGTGTTGTCCAAGCCACCGTCATGTCTTCTCAGGAATTACAGCCCGCAGTTTATACAGCCAGGTAACTGGCACTAAATGATGAAATGTGATCTGTGCGGGTGCGGAGGCCTTCTGCAGAATTATACACACAGCAAACCATTCTCATACATGTCATTGGATAAAAAGGTAATTACCTGTATGCTATGTTGTAGAAAGTACAGCTATCTCTGCCATTATTGTGGTATCAGAGCAGGACCCGGGGTGTATGATATACAGGGTGTGCTAAACCCTGCGGGCACCCAGTTCAACACGTCTACCATGGTCACAGTGGCAGCATTTTTTCTGCAAAGCTTTAAATTGAACTGTTGTTGTTGGGCCCGCTCCTGAGGAGCTTGCAGTCTTCTCTATGCTCACATAGCCAATAATGGTGTGCCAACCCAGAAGGAGAGCTTTTTGGTAATCAGCCCAAATATTTTTGCCACCAACGCACAATATGACATTATATTGCATTGCTGGAAAATTTCTTTTTTGCTCAACCATAAAATCGATCCATTTGCCCCATGTCAGTCATGTGGTCCCACAATCGATTTTAGTGTTGGGCAAACTGGAAATTACCCAGGGCCCCCACCTTCTCTAGGGCCCCTAATTATAGAATGGAAAGGTGCAGGGAGCTGCATGATGGGCCAACAAAGGAGGGGATGGGTTGTAATAAGGGTGACCCATCCAAGGAGGGGATGGGTTGCAAGAATGGTGGGCCAACCCAGAAGGAGATGGGTTTCAATAATGGTTGTCCTACCCAGGAAGAGATTGGTTTTAATAATCGTGTGCCAATCAAGGTAGACAGGGGTTGTAATAATGGTGGGCCAACCAAGGAGGAGATGGGTTAAGATAATGGTGGGCCAACACAGGAGGGGATGGGTTAGAATAATGGTGGGCCAACCCAGGAGGAGATGGGTTAAAATAATGGTGGGCAAACCCAGGAGGAGATGGGATAAAATAATGGTGGGCCAACCTAGGAGGGGATGAGTTAAGATGATTCTGGGCCAACCCAGGTGGAGATTGGTAGCAATCATGCTGGGCCAACCCAGGAGGAGATGAGTTACAATAATGGTGGGCCAACCCAGAGGGAGATGGGACGCAATAATGCTGGGCCAACCCAGGAAGGGAATGGTTACAATAACGGTGGGCCAACCCAGGAGGAGATGGGTCACAATAATGGTGGGCCAACCCAGGAACAGATTGGATTTATTAATCCTATTCAATCCCAGGAGGGGATCAGTTACAATAATGGCAGGCCAACCCAGGAGGGGATGGCTTACAATAAAGGTTGGCAAACCCAGGAGGAGATGGGTTGCAATAATGATGGGCAAACCCAGGAGGAGATGGGTTACAATAACAGTGTCCCAACCCAGGAGGAGATGGGTTACAAAAATGGTGAGCAAACCCAGGAGATGAGTTGCGATAATGTTGGGCCAAACCTGGAGGAGATGGGTTGCAATAATGATGGGCCAACCCCAGAGGAGATGGGTTACAAAAGTGGTGGGTAAACCCAGGAGGAGATGGGTTGTAAAAATGCTGGGCCAACCCAGAAGGAGATGGGTTGCAATAATGTTGGGCCAACCCAGGAAGAGAGGGGTTGTAATAATGTTGGGCCAACCAAGGGGGAGTTGGGTTACAAAAATGGTGGGCCAACCCAGGAGAGATGAGTTACAATAATGGAGGGCCAACCCAGGAGGAGATGGGTTGCAAAATTGGTGGGCCAAGACGGGAGGAGATGGGTTTACTGAAATGGTGGGCCAACCGAGGAGGAGATAGGTTTCAATAATGCTGGGCCAACCAAGGAGGAGATGATGTACAATAATGTTGGGCCAACCCAGGAGAGATGAGTTACAATAATGGAGGGACAACCCAGGAGGAGATGGGTTACAATAATGGAGGGCCAACCCAGGAGGTAATGAGTTACAAAAACAGTGGAAAAACCTAAGGGAAAATTGGTTGCAATAATGCTGGGCCAACCAAGGAGGAGATCAGTTGCAATAATGGTAGACCAACCCAGGAGGAGATGGGTTGCGATAATGTTGGGCCAACCCTGGAGGAGATGGGTTGCAATAATGATGGGCCAACCCCAGAGGAGATGGGTTACAAAAGTAGTGGGTAAACCCAGGAGGAGATGGGTTATAAAAATGCTGGGCAAACCCAGAAGGATATGGGTTACAAAAATGGTGGGCCAACCCAAGAGGAGATGGGTTGCAATAATGCTGGGCCAAACCTGAAGGAGATGGGTTGCAATAATGTTGGGCCAACCCAGGAGGAGATGGGTTACAATAATGGTGGGTCAACCCAGGAGGAGATGGGTTGCAAAAATGGTGGGCCAACACCAGAGGAGATGGGTTACTGAAAATGGTGGGCCAACCGAGGAGAAGATGGGTTGCAATAATGCTGGGCCTACCCAGGAGGAGATGGGTTACATAAATGCGGGGCCAACCCAGGAGGAGATGAGTTACAACAACGGTGGGCCAACCCAGAAACCGATTGGATGTAATAATCCTGTTCTATCCCAGGAGGTGGATCAGTTGCAATAATGGTGGACCAACCCAGAAGGAGATGGGTTTCAATATTGGTGGGCCAACCCAGGAGAGATGAGTTACAATAATTGAGGGCCAACCCAGGAGGAGATGGGTTACAATAATGGAGGGCCAACCCAGGAGGTAATGAGTTACAAAAACAGTGGAAAAACCTAAGGGAAGATTGGTTGCAATAATGCTGGGCCAACCAATGAGGTGATGGGTTACAAAAATGGTGAGCAAACCCAGGAGGAGATGGGTTGCGATAATGTTGGGCAAACCCTGGAGGAGATGGGTTGCAATAATGATGGACCAACCCCAGAGGAGATGGGTTACAAAAGTAGTGGGTAAACCCAGGAGGAGATGGGTTGCAAAAATGCTGGGCCAACCCAGAAGGAGATGGGTTGCAATAATGTTGGGCCAACCCAGAAGGAGATGGGTTACAAAAATGGTGGGCCAACTCAAGAGGAGATGGGTTGCAATAATACTGGGCCAAGCCAGAAGGAGATGGGATACAATAATGTTGGGCCAACCCAGGAGGAGATGGGATACAATAATGGTGGGCCAACCCCCGGAGGAGATGGGTTGCAATAATGCTAGGCCTACCCAGGAAGAGATGGGTTGCAATAATTTTGTGCCAACCTATGAGGGTAATGGTAACACTAATGGTGGGCCAACCCAGGAACTGATTGGATTTATTAATCCTATTCAATCCCAGGAGGAGATCAGTTGCAATAATGGTAGACCAACCCAGGAGGAGATGGGTTACAATAATGGTGGGCAAACCCAGAAGGAGATGGGTTACAATACTTTTGTGCAAAACCCAGGAGGAGATGGGTTACAAAAACAGTGGGCCAACCCATGGGGAGATGGGTTGCAATAATGGTGGGCCAACCCAGGAACAAATTGGATGTAATAATCCTGTTCCATCCTAGGAGGAGATCAGTTGCAATAATGGTGGGCCAACCCAAGAGGAGATGGGTTACAATTAGGGTGGGCCAACCTAGGAGGAGATGGGTTGCAATAATGTTGGGCCAACCCAGAAGGAGATGGGTTGCAATAATGTTGGGCCAACCCAGGAGGACATGGGATACAATAATGGTGGGCCAACCCCCTGAGGAGATGGGTTACAATAATGCTGGGCCTACCCAGGAGGAGATGGGTTACATAAATGCTGGGCCAACCCAGGAGGAGATGAGGTACAATAATGGTGGTTGAACCCAGGAAGAGATGGGTTGCAATAATGCTGCGCCAACCCAGCAGGAGATGGGTTGCAATAATTTTGTGCCAACCTATGAGGGTAATGGTTACACTAATGGTGGGCCAACCCAGGAACTGATTGGATTTATTAATCCTGTTCAATCCCAGGAGGAAATCAGTTGCAATAATGGCAGACCAACCCAGAAGGAGATCGGTTACAATAATGGTGGGCAAACCCAGGAGGAGATGGGTTACAATACTTGTGTGCAAAACCCAGGAGGGGATGGGTTACAAAAACAGTGGGCCAACCCATGGGGAGATGGGTTGCAATAATGGTGGGCCAACCCAGGAACAGATTGGATGTAATAATCCTGTTCCATCCCAGGAGGAGATCAGTTGCAAAAATGTTGGGCCAACCCAAGAGGAGATGGGTTGCAATAATGGTGGGCCAACCCAGGAGAGATGAGTTACAATAATGGAGGGCAAACCCAGGAGGAAATGAGTAGAAAAAACAGTAGCAATAATGCTGGGCCAACCCAGGAGGGGATAAGGTACTATAATGGTGGGCCAACCCAGGAGGAGATAGGTTGCAAAAATGCTGGGCCAACCCAGGAGGAGAGGGGTACAATAATGGTGGGCCAACCCAGGAGAAGATTGGTTGCAATAATGGTGGGCCAACCCAGGAGGAAATGGGTTACAATAATGGTGGGCCAGCCCAGGAGGAGATTGGTTGCAATAATGCTGGGGCAACCCAGGAGGAGATTGGGATACAATATTGGTGGCCAACCCAGAAGGAGGTGCATTACAATAATTATGGGCCAACCCAAGAGGAGATAGGTTGCAATATTGGTGGCCAACCCAGGAGGAGATAGGTTAGAATGGGTGAGAATAATAGTGGGCCAATCCAGGAGGGGATAAGATACAATAATGGTGGGCCAATAGGGAAAGAGTTGAGTAAGAGAGGGACCCATTACATGGGGCACTGTAGGGTAAGGGTCAAACTACAGATGGAAGAGAAGGGCTCTCTAAGGAAGTGGTCGCCAACCATTTGGTTCTGCACACCACTAAAATCAGCGGCTCCTGACCACGCATGCGCATGGAGCCGGGTGTCAATCAAAGGGGAAGAAGCTCCCACATAGTGATGCCACCGTCCATGGGAGAGTAGGCGGGTTATGTCTAGAGAAACAGCCTGCCACTTCCCTGCGCCTGGGACTTGTACTGGGACCTGTTCTGCAGCTGTGGCTGGTGCGTCCCCCCAGCGGGGTCCTTTTCCTGACCCCGCTTGGGGGTGCACCGGCCAGAGCCGCGAACCCCGAAATTTTCTTGCTGACCACCAGTTGGCGACCGCTGCTCTAAGGGGAGGAGGCATGAATATGCATTGTGTTACAACAACCTAAATGATTGGGGTGTCATTGCATTGTAACTGGCCCAAATTGGAGCTTTTTGGTAATTTGCCAAATGTTTCAACTTTTTGACACCACAATGCCACCAATACACAGTAATGCATTATATTGCATTGCGGTGTGCTGCATTGCCTGTGCAATAAGATGCATTACTGAATGGCATTCCAAACTTCTAACCCACATCAGTGGACAGGGGACAATTGGTCCTGGATCCATTAAAAAAAAAGTTATTAAGAGTTAAAAAAAAGTTTTTAAAAAAAATATCAATTTTCTTTAATCGTGATTGCTCAGTGCGTTGTCAAAAATGCTGATTTGTATAGCTGTCCCCTGGCACCTAACCCAGCCTTGGCAAACCCGTAACCAGCATCCTGGGGAAGATGTACCTTGGGCTTGAACAATAACAGGTCCTGGATGTACTTTACTTTTTCAAAATAAACATATCTGAGCTAGACACACAGTCTCTGATAGATTTCTGCTGAGGAGCCCCAAAGACCAGTTTGTCTGGTGAGTAATAGTCTGTTCTGCCAATCCGCAGGCTCTTGTAGTCACCTGCTTTATGTTCCATATGGTTTGTGAGCTCTGAGGTTAATCCTATAGATGGGGCTCCAAATCGCAATGACGGCTCCAATAGACAGCAGGGAATCGAATCTGCCCCAATGGAAGGCAGCTCCCTGCACCTTACTATTCTATAATTTGGGGCCCTGGAGAAGGTGGCGGCCCTGGGTAATTTCCAGTTTGCCCAACAATAAAAATGATTGTTGGACCAAATGACTGACAAGGACTTCTTTGGGCAGGGTCGGATTTATGGTTGGGCAAATAGGAAATTACCCAGGGCCCCAAATGATAGAAAGGCAGAGGGTGCAGGGAGCTGAAATACTGGGCTTTTAATGCCACCACTTTCTCCAGGTCCCCAAATTATAGAATGGCAAGGTGCAGGGAGTTGCATGTTGGGCCAACCCAGGAGTATATAGGTTAAAATAATGGTGGACCAACCCAGAAGGAGATGGGTTACAATAATGTTGGGCCAAACCAGGAGGAGATGGGGTAAAATAATGTTGGGCCAACCCAGGAGGAAATGGAGTGCAACAATGCTGGGCCAACCTAGGGGGAGATGGGTTACAATAATCTTGTACCAACCCAAAAGAAGATGCGTTACAACAATCTTGGGCCAATCCAGGAGAAGATGGGTTACAATAATGTTGGGCCAACCTAGGAGGAGATGGGTTACAATAATGTTGGCCAACCCAGGAGGAGATGGGGTGCAATACTGTTGGGCCAACCCAGGAGGAAATGTGTTACAATAATGGTGGGCCAACCCAGGAGGAGAAGGGTTACAATAATGCTGGGCCAACCCAAGAGGAGATTGGTTACAATTATGTTGGTCCATCCCAGGAGGAAATGGGTTACAAAAATGTTGGGCCAAACCCAGGAGAAGATGGGTTGCAATAATGCTGGGCCAACCCAGGAGGAGATGGGAAGCAATAATGCTGGGCCAACTCAGGAAGAGATGGGTTACAATAATGCTGGGCCAACCCAGGAGGAGATGGGATGCAATAATGCTGGGCCAACCAAGAAGGGGATAGGATACAATACTGTTGGGCCAACCAGGAGGAGATGGGTTACAATAATGTTGGGCCAACTCAGGAGGAAAAGGCTTACAATAATCTTGGGCCATCCCAGGGAAGAGGTTGAGTAAGAAAGACGCTTTTACATGGGACCGTGTAAGCTAAGGGTCAGACCAAAGGAGCAAGATAAGGACCCTTCAGGGGGAGTTATTTTGTTACAACAACGCAATTGATTGGGGTGTCAAGGCACTGTAACTGGCCCAAATTCAAGCTTTTTGGTAATCTACCCAAGTTTTGCCAATTATTTTAACTTGCCACCATAATGCCATCAATGCCCAGTAATGCATTATATTGCATTGCTGTGCGCTGCATTGCATGTGAATTAAGTTCTGTTAATGAATATCATTGCAAAGCCCTAACCCACATCAGAGGACAGGGGACAATTAGTCCTGGGCCCAGTTTGAAAAATTGAAAAAAAGTTAAAATAATTTTTTTCTGAAAAGTCACATTTCCCCATTTGTGATTGGTCACATCATTGTATAGTCAGAATGAAGATCTCAGCTCTCCCTCTTGGCACTGTGACAAGTACTCATTTTGTATGGCTGTCCACATGCACCGTCCCCCTGGCACCCAACCCTGCCTTGGCACACCTGTGACCAGCATCCTGGGGCGTACCTTGGATTTAGCAATAAAAGGTCCGGGATGTACTTTCACTTCTCAGAATAAACAGATCTGAGCTGGACAGTGACACACAGTCCCTAATGGCTTTTTGCTGAGGAGCCCACAGACCAATTTGGTGAGTAATATTCTGCCATTACCTGTAGTCACCTGCCTCATGGTCCATATGGTTTGTGGGTAATCCTATAGATGGGACCCCAATACACCACAAGGACAGAGAATCAAACCTGCTTAATGGAAGGCACTGACACTTTTTTTAATGAGTTTTTGGCAATTTTTATTTTTGAGACTTTTATATAAAAATTGGATGAGAGTGAAATTGTAATGAGTATGGCTGCTGGTTGTGCATTATGAACCTCATTCCTGTCATATTCTGATGGCTTTTCTCATTACATTGTTTGAATGTTAAAATACCCCCCAGGGGATCAAATTGTGCCGCAGTCAGGGATAATTACATTGTGAAGCTTTAAATCATATTTTATTTATTTTTTATATTTCCTTTTTTATTATTTAGTTTTGTGAATATTTTATGTATTATTTTTTATATTTATTTTATATATTATATTTTAATATTTTAGATATATTATTCTTCGGTCAGCAGGGTTATAATGGTCAATGGGGGGCGCTATTTTATGTGCCAACCCCTTCATTGTAAAAAGGGGGCGCAGAGCAGCCATTGCCCCCGTAAATTGTTTTCTGTTGTAGGCAAAGTTGACAATCTGCATACGGAGAGTTTGGGGGAGTTTAGCAAAGCGTGCCGATTGCTAGCTCCTTGGCCAAATCACCCCTCTGATGTTTTTTTTTGGGGGGGGGGGAGTTTTTGTTTTGGATTGTATGAGGGTGGCCCGGGCTTATACTTTAACATGGGGGGTTCCAGTTTTGAGGGACGGGGCTTTACCCTGACATCCAGTCACCCTAAAAAGCATGTGAAGCTTTGTACCGGGGCTATAGTAAGATGCCACTATTTTAAGGGGCACATAGATATCTGCCACCTCCCAGGGTAAAAAACAAAGAGGTAAATACCAATACAGACAGTGAACACTTGACAAGAGAGCTAAGAAAATAATAAAAGCAAATAAAAGATAAAAGAAAAAAGAAAAAAACTTACTAACTAATAAATGCCCACAGAGACAGTTTTATCTAAAATGATACCCTGGGCAAATACCCAATGGGGCACCAAATGTTGAGCATTCCAGCTCCCTGCACCCCCAGCCATCCTATCATTTGGAGTCCTGGAAAAGGTGCGGGTTCTGGGTAATTGCCTAATTGCCGAACCATAAAAACAGCCGTTTTACCCCATGTCGCCTTCTCCAGGACCCCAAATTTTAGAATGGCAGGGAGCTCAAAGGGCAGAGGGGCAACTTCTGTCTGTCAGTAGGATGGGGCAACTGGTTTACAAAAAAAAGTTTTTGTGAAAAGTTAATTGCCAAGACTTGTCACATGTGAAATCACTCTGTTTTCCTGTAAAAATGCATTTTTTTGGCTATATTTTGACTTTGATTTATATAACCACATCATTTTTTTTTCCACGGGAGACATGTTCCCACAGGTCCCTCTACCTCCCAGGAAAATTGGAGTCACGATATAATTTTTCCAGTTAGTGTGAAACATTTGGCAGGCGGCTTTAACAAAATCAGTTTACGGTGAAGCTTTCTATTTGATTAGGGAAACAAACACATTTTTTTTTTCACTTGTGACATGTTCCCACCAGCCCCCCTGACTTCTCCAGCCATTTAGGTAACATTGTGTGCCGGAACTTTGCAATAAAAATATTCAGGAATTACGGTGTGTTTGCAGAAGTTCGGGCCTCCTAATTTGCCACTGAAAAGTGTTATTTGGTCAGCCCTTAGGGGTATCTGTCCCCCAATGGACACATTTTACCACTAGAGGGCCACCAAAAGGAATGTATGGTAAAACCAGCAATAGTAAGCAGCTCGATCCGGTACTGCTGGGTTTTATCTGTGACTATCACCGGGCTTGCAAAATTTAAGAACCACTTAGATCCCAATGAGATAGCCACCCCCAGATCTACATCCACCGAGAGCCCATTCCCTATAATCGAGAGAGAGGAACTCAAAGTAAATAGAGACAGACAAGAGAATGGCAGGGCCAGTTTTAGAAAGGGCATCCTGGCCAAATGCTCGGGCTGTGCCAATTGACAGAATGCAAGTGGGTGACAAGAGGTGAAATTTGGGGCCACCACTTGTGGGGCCCAGGGCCCCTTTTCTCTAAAACCAGATATTAGTTGGAGTTCTGTAGCAAGGCTGACAACACTTATAGGGATTTAAGTTAAAAGCAATGGGTTGTCAGCCCAAACAGGAAGTTAGGAGCTCACTGGGTTTCTGGTAGCTCAGATCCCAATGACATAGGCACAACCCCAGATCTACATCTCCCAAGAGCCCATTCCCCATAATAATGAAAGGGGTAGTATTGTTTTACTGGGAGAGAACTCTTTCATATTTAATACTCAGACCTGCACATGTATGCAGACCCCAACCTCTGAATTCACCTGCTGCATACTTGTAGGAGGTCAGGTGGCCCAGAAAGTCCAAAGCTGGTGAACCAGGAAATTCATAGCGACTTTTTTCCTTTAAACACCAAGGTGTGATTTTTTAAATTGGTCAGCGACTACTTCAATCATCCAATCAGCTCGCAAGAATTCCTCACCCACACCACCGCACCTTTTCCATAGCACCAGGACTTTGATTTTGCCAACAGTCATGCCAATACTTGATCAGAGGAATCGCTGGGCTGACGCTGCAAAATGAGACACAGAAATTGCCGTAATTACAGCGTGAGAAGCCATAAAAATGTTTATTTAAACTTTCTTGGCTGCTCTATATCACTCTTGTCCAAAGGCTGAGTAATTGCAATGCAGTTAACCATTGCACAGGGGAGGGTGCAACAAAGGAAATATGGTAGCAGCAGATTTACTATAAATGCCAAATCTGGTGCAAGTCCCTTGCTCCCCAGTGCTAGCCCCCTCCTGCTGAAAGCGTATGAACATGAGAATTGTGACAAATGTCAAAACCCAACATTGGTCTCAGTCCGCAGCTCCCCATGGTTAACACAGATTTGTTTTTCCAAGGTCCTAATGCAAAGAAAGAACAGCACTGACTTCAGATGCCCTGGTGGTGCCTTAGTGGGCAGTTCCATGACACCCTGTACTCACCGTATGTTCTCAGTCTTCTGGGTTGAAAACATCTAGGCATCAATCAAACCGGGAGACTGACATCTAGAGGCGAAAAGAGGTACTGCTAGCACAGCACTAGACGCCTAATAGGGTGCCAGGTTGAGGCTCCTTTAAAAAAATTTTTGTAAATTGTTTTAAACATTACAATGCTGCAATAACCCAACATAAATGGTATGTGCTGATCAAAATCACATTACAGATTCTCTGATACCACAAAGATTATTTTTTTTTTTTATTGGTATTGTTCTCTGATACTTAGCTTTTGTTTTATTTTGGATGGAGGGGGAGGAATAAAACATTTGCAAGGTTTCCCCCACTGTCTATGTCTCTGCTGAAAAGATTTCACTTCCCGTCTGGGTGCCAGAAGTACCAGGTCAGCAAATTAGGGGACAAAACATTCATTTTTAGCAGATTAGGGAAGAGTGCGAATTGTATATTTGAACTTTTTTGTTTTATCTAAAGTTTGCCTAAAGCATTTTTGTTGATCACCAAGGTGAGGAGGTTTCACCAAGCTGATACTGCTGTACTGATGCCCGGTTAGGGTTACTCAATACAATATTTTGTAAATGTTTCGGGTAACATTTTTAGAGTGATCTCTGTACAGATAAGCTGCCAGCCTGACCACATCTATGCAAAGGGGTGACAAGTGGCACAAAGTCCTATTACGTGTGTTGTAACATGTGTAACCTTCTTAAGAAGGTTGGACATGTTATCAGCTAAATCCCTTCTTCTTTCTGCTAATTGGATTTATTACCCCAATACAGCACCCAGAAGTGATTTGTTGGATTTGGCTTCATAACACATCAACCAACTTTCTGTTATCCAACGCTCCATCAACCAAACTTCATCAACCACCTTGCCATCAACCAATTCTCCATTACTCAATGATCCTCCAACCAAATCACACAACATTTCATCAACCAATTCTCAAACACTTCACGCTCCATCAACCAATGCCCTATTATACAACATTTCATCAACCAATGTTTTCTCAACTATTGCCCCATCACCCAACATTCCTTCAACTGATGCCTAATCATACAATATTTCCTCAACCAATGCTCCATCACTTCATGTTCCATCAACCAATCTTCCATCACTCATCGTTCCATTAACCAATGCTCCATCATACAATGTTCCATCAACCAATTCTCCATCACTTGTGAGTTCCTCAATCAATGCTCCATCACTTCAAGTTCTCTTCACCAATGCTCCATTACTCATGGTTTCATCAACCAATGCTCCATCACTAAATGTTCCCTCAACCAATGCCCTGTCACTTATCAGTCTATCAACCAATTCTCAATCACTTCACGTTCCATCAACCAATACTTCATCACTCAATGTTCTCTCAACCAATGTCCCATCATACAATGTTCCCTCAACCAATGCTCTATCACTTTAAGTTCTGTCCACCAATGCTCCATCACTCATCGTTCCATCAACCAATTTTCCATCACTCAATGTTCTATCAACCAATTTTCCATCACTCAATGTTCTATCAACCAATTCTCCACCATTCAATGCTCCATCACTAAATGTTCCCTAAACCAATATCCCATCACACAACATTCCATCATCCAATTCTCCATCCCTTATCACTCCATCAACCAATTCTCAATTACTTCACGTTCCATTAACCAATACTTTATCACTCAATGTTCTCTCAACCAATGTCCCATCATAGAATGTTCCCTCAAGCAATGCTCCATCACTTCACATTCCCTCCACAAATGCTCCATAAAGCAATGCTCCATCACTCATGGTTTCATCAACCAATGCTCCATCATTTTGTTCCCTCAACCAATGCTCCATCTTTCAATGCTCCCTTAACCAATGCCCCATCATACAACATTCCATCAACCAATGCTCCATCACTCAATGTTCCTTTAATCAATGCTTCTTTAGAAAATGTTCCAAAGCAGCTCATTGCCAATGAACCAAAGCTCTATCAACTGCCACCCTATTGAACCAATGCTCCATCATTTTTTTCCCTCAACCAATGCTCCATCTTTCAATGCTCTCTTAACCAATGCTCCATCATTTTGTTCCCTTAACCAATGCTCCATCTTTCAATGCTCCCTTAACCAATGCTCCATCATACAACATTCCATCAACCAATGCTCCATCACTCAATGTTCCTTTAATCAATGCTCCTTTAGAAAATGTTCCAAAGCAGTTCCTGGCCAATGAACCTAAGCTCTATCAACTGCCACTCTATTGAACCAATGCTCCATTAACATACATTTCAGTAACCAATGCTTCATTAACTAACCCTCCATCCTCCATTTTGCTGTATTTCTTCTGTCTCTTTATATCCCTTTGTTCTCTTCTCTAGCCCATTTCTCTTTGTTCTTTCTCTTCTATCAGCTGCTACTCTCTTTTCCTCAGTGTCATTGAATTCTTTTCCTCTTCTGGAATTTAACAAATCTGCTCCAGAATCCTTCTTCATCCATTTAGGTAAATTGACCTCTTTAGCCAGTCCTATCATTTTAGCTGGACCCCGGAGGAACTCCTTATAATGGGCACAGCAGGTGTCCAGACAAACATCTATCAAACAGAGTTAATTATATTAGGGTTAATTTCCAGCCTCCACCAAGCACCATGGTCTTTTGGATGGTCCGACCATTTTGGCAAGAGTGTTTAGAGATACCTTCAAATATTAGATATGAATATATCATTATATAAAAAACAATCACTTACCCCCATTCCCCTTCCAGCCTTGCCACATAGGAGGCACCTTGAGAATGTTAAAATCTACAGAGACCTTTTTGTTGGAAAATCTCATGCAGATCCTATTGGTATCCATTGAGCTGAGTGACCTGGCGGGATAATCATAATACATGGCACGGCGTCCATACAAACTGGCGGATAGATGCCATCCACAGAGTGCCGGTTTGGGTCAGGAAAGTTGTAGCCCTTTGTATATCCAAGTACAGAGCTGGAAGGAATGTATCTGAAGTCATGTTTAAATGGAATTACCAGAAACAGGTGGGAAGGTACACAGCAGCTAACCGTGCAATAGAAAGACTGAGAATTCAGCATGTCGCTACTTGCAGATCAAACATACTGTAACTGCACGAAGGGCAGACTATTATTTCTAATTTACTGACTGTTATATTATACAATTGTATCTTTTACTCAAGGAATCATAAAGCATATTTATAATTTGGGGTAAAGTATATCTGAGGGGTTATTGTATGACAATTTAAGTTGCAAATTCAGTTAAACTGTAATCATAAAAGCTTATTTAAATTTTATTTACTTTCTCTTTCTAAGCCAAATCTTCCTTCATTTGTGTCTCACATAATCCCCCTCTCAGACACTGCAGATCACAGTGGGTAGGGCCAGCGCTGTCAATCCAGACACAAGTGGGCGTGGTTATGTATTGATTGACAGGCTATGGTTTTGTGAATTAGCCCTGGCAATGCTGATAGCCACACCCCCTGCATTATTTTTTTTTCTGATCACTGTAGACACAACCTACATGTAATGCTGAATACAACATATTCCAAAAACATTCACCCAGACGGGAATATACAGAGGTGAGTCTTTCCTAGGGCAATATGTGGAATTGGCTCTCTCGGGAAGTATTTTTATCAAGTTCTATAGATAAGAAAAAGATGGATGATTTCTAGAAGCACAGAATATAACTGGGGATTAAAGGTATAAAATAAAGATAACAGAGACTTCTGATCCGGGGAACATTTGATTGGCTCATGGAATCAGGAAGGAATTGTTTTCCCCCATTGGAGCAAATTGTACCGGGTTTTTTTTCTTTTTTGCCTTCCTATAGATCATCTATGTCCATAGGGTTTTATATCCTGGATATGTTTATTTCCCTAGTGGTTGAACTTAATAGACTTTTGTCTTTTTTCACGTCTTATTTGGTTTCCCTTATTACTGAACCTAAAGTTACTTAAGTTGAGTAACAAGTTACAATGAATACCTGTGCTTTGTACAAGGAAGTAAAATGTCTTAGGGAAATTCCCTACGCTTCACCACCACAGTGTTTGCTTTGGTATTTTGGCACGGGTTCTGCAGACTTTAATATAAAAGATTTCATTAATCCTTGAGATGTTTCCGGGAGTAAATGTTTGCAATCTTTGTTTATCTACTGCATTGTTCAGTGATTAAAGTTCCATTGCAATCAGA
Organism: Pyxicephalus adspersus; assembly: GCF_032062135.1. Taxonomy (NCBI): domain Eukaryota; kingdom Metazoa; phylum Chordata; class Amphibia; order Anura; family Pyxicephalidae; genus Pyxicephalus; species Pyxicephalus adspersus. The sequence continues at coordinate 2,624,443 of NC_092868.1, forward strand.
CTGCTTCACCAGAAATCGGTTTTATTAGGCAGCTAATTAAACAAGAAGTCGATAAGCAACGCTTCTGAAGGAGAGATAAGGTTCTAGCTCAAAAGATGCCGCTGGATGTGTTGTTCTCTATAGAGTTGGAAATGTAGAGATCCTCGGGGGCGTGGCCTTAGCTGATTTCTAGACTTTATTTATTGTAAAGAAGGGAAATAATTAAATGGGAACAGAACATAAATTAGAGCCCAGCTTTGTGTACTTAGCTCATAATCTGCTTGTGAATCAGGAACAGAAATGGCATCTTTCTTTAATTATGTTTACCCACAGCTGAACCCAATGCAAACAATTAAACTGTCCCTTCTGCCAAATGGCTTAAAACGCTGTCCAGCCACTTCTGTTATTTAAACAGCTTTGTCATACAGCACAGCTAGAATGGTGACACCAAATCTCCTGTTAGGGTGAAGGAATGCAGAGGGGATCTCCCTGCTTCATTTACTCTATGCATTGGGGCTCCTGCATCTCTCCTGCTGCTTCTTTATCATTAATCCACCAATCACCATCATTGTGGGGAAGCAAAGCTCCGCTGCCTTGACTCATTGCAGAACAAGGCAAGGCCAGGTAGCAATGGGAGTCGGGTGATATGAGCCCCCTGGTGACTTATGGATTGTCCTTTTATTGGGAACAGCTTCCACAAAATGTAATAGGTCTGATATATTAAAGCTATCTTAGGACAGATAGACTATTATGGAAGAACCTGGGGGATCCAGCACACCTGGAATAGATCTGGTCCCAGACTGAAAACATTTGCCAATTAAAAACTAATGATTTTTAAGAAACCCATTCCAGGTTTGCGAGATTGCCCAGGTTCTCCTATGATAGTCTATCTTCTCCAGGCTTGGAGAGCTTTAATAAACCAGATGCAATGAGTTCTATTTATAAATGATTCCCCGGTCTATTCTCTCATATATTCGTTTATTTGCTATTCATTTACACCTGAGCACTTTTGACCATTGGCCACTAGGTGGCAGAACGAGTTATGGTTTTTAATAGGAACTTAAAGGGGACCTGCAGAGAGATTTGACATCACATTTCGCGGGGTGAAAAATTGTAAAAAGAGCCCCATGCGTTTAAAAGCACTTAAGGCTCACTTAAATACCTCACATTGGACAAGAGGCAGCTTTAGCATGCCTTAAGTGCACTTTAGGATTTCTTAAATTCTATTGCATCTTGATATATCAGAACCAGCCTTGGCCAACGTGCTTCTCCAATCTTGGAAATGTCTTCCCCTTTATTCTTCATATCTATATTGTGTTATGTCTGGCAAAGTGTGCCAGTCCCTTCTTCCTGCTCATATATCTAAATCTTGAATTTCCCCTTTGACTTAATAATCATCTCATTGTTCTTACAGATTAATTAAGCGAAAACCCGAAAATCCAAGGCCGGATCGTCCTTCCAGTTGGCCATGAATACCGCAGTGTTTTTTTGGGGGTTGGTTTGCATCCTATTGCTGCCTGGGGCTGGTAAGTTTTCTAGAATAATCAAAGGAAGCAATTTCCACAGGAAAGTGTCAGATGTGATAAATGTATTTGATTATAAAATGTGTCCCCAAATCTGGCAAAAGGAAGGTTGTCATTGGCTCTGGTACGGGAAAACATTCGGTGCCATCAAGGTCACAGAGGATCATTGGTGCCAAACACATGTCGGGGTGAGGAGGTGTGTGTGAATGTCACAATTCTAATCTCTTCAAACTCTTTCACAACTCTCATCACGTAGGTAGGCAATCAACATTTAGCTTGACACATTCCATAGTGATTGGGATAAAGTGAAAAGAGAACAAGCTAAATTCTCAGATCACTCACTGATGAGTGTGAAATATTTAATAGCTTTAGTAAATGCTGGGCATTTAAAACCAGCAACCACCATTCACCAATCATTCATCAATCTTTGGTCATGTTGATATCTAGTATAGGCCAAGGTTCAGTTTTGCCATATGGTTTTAAGCAGCACAAATGCAATTCTTTGCTCATGATACAATATAATTCAGATCTGAAACCATTAATGTTTAATCACATGAAATTAAATGTGCATCTTGTAGCCCTGTACAGAAGAGCTCAGCTTGGGGAGGGCAGAAGCAGAACAAAGAACCATTTTTTTTTTCAGGATAAATGCTGTCAGATCATCAGTTTGCTGCTTCTTTATTCACTGGCCAGTCTTAGACTTGGGGAAGGATTAGACTTGTAGGTGCCGTGGGGGATAAAGCCAGCAATTGGCCCCTGTGCAGAACTGACGAAGGGTCAGAGGCTCCCCTTGCCAGCACCTCCCCTCCCCGTGTAAACCTCAGATCTAGAGAAAGTAAACTAAGAATACTTTTGGCCACATATGTAGCTCATTGCCTGGAGTTGCTTTGTGGAAGCTTTGACCTCTCTGCAAATATCTGATGCAGCCCATCAGTGGGAAGGATGCACTTTCCTGATTGGACAGTTATAGGCTTGACTCCTCAGGGGCGTGTCGGATCCCATCATAGAGACCACTGATTCCATTCAAATTTGTATGATGCACCTGGAATGTATTAATCTGATTGGTCTTTAATTAAACTTGCACATTTCCAATGACAGATTCATATTTGCCCTTTCACTCTTTTTGAACACAGAGTCTAGTGAAATCGCTTGTTCGAGGCATGTGACGGGGGAGAAGAATGAGAAGGTCACCATCAAGTGTTATTATTCAACCATTCCAGCGGCCAATAAATATGACCGCAAATTCTGCTGCTGGCAAGGTGCGCGCCCCGGGAGGTGTGAATACACCGTGATTTCTACCGACGATTACACAGCCAACCGTTTCTTGAATCGGATCGATATAGATGACAACAGAAACGAAGGCATTTTCATTATTACCATTAAGAGTTTGGAAAAAGAAGACGAAGGAACTTACTTATGTGGCATCGGGAGGAGTAACAATGTATTCAAAAGCCCTGTCAGTCTGTCTGTTGTTGAAGGTAAATGTAAACTACCCATATAGATCTCTTTGAAACATGGTGGTTACAGGCCTCAATAGCTGAAGCAGGCCAGGTGAATGAGCCATAGGATGAGTTCACACTGAGATAAGTTAGAAAGGGTTGAGGACTCCATGATGTTTTTTTTTTTTTTTCTTGGACCCCCTAGCAGATGTTTAACTGACTTATTCTGAATCCTTTCCTCTTTATTTCCACATTAGATTCTCCCATCCCAAAGGACGCTGAGCTTCTCTATATCGAACTGAGGAGCTTGGTGATCCTCAAATGTACAAATAACGAGAAATCAAGCTCGGAAAGGAAGTTCCTGTGCAAGGTCACCGAAAACGGCTGCAAGGATATCATCGACAGCACAGGGAAGGTGGACCCCAGTTATGAAGGGAGAATCCTGGTCGACAAGCAGGAGGCCGGAGCATTCATCGTAAAATTGGTGGAGGTTCGGGCTGAAGATGCCGGATTTTACACTTGTGGCTCTGACAACCAAGAAGAGTCGGCGGGCTTGCCTACTTATGACGTGAGGATAAACGAAGGTGAGAAAACTGTGCCGAGGATTTTAAAAATTCCTGAAATAAAGTATAAAATACACCACCAGATAAATTTTGAATTGTATTTTCTCTGTAGAAACGGATATTCCTCAGGGACCTCAATTATTAACCCCCAGGCTGGGAGGGTCTCTAACTGCTCAGTGCAATTACAACCCCAAGAAGAATTACACCGAGAAGTTTTGGTGCAAACTGGAAAAGGGAGCGTGCAAACAGATCATAACATCAGATGGGTATGTGATGGACATGTATGAAGGAAGAGTTCTTTTGCATGATGATCCTACGAGTGGCTCCATGCAGATCCTCATGGGAAACACCTCCAAGGAGGACGAAGGATGGTACTGGTGTGTAATGACCGATAAAAAGCATGACCAAACCTTCGCCATAGAGGTCAAACTCTCAGAAGGTAAGGAGACAACTAACTCAGGTCAACTTCCCATCACTGCCTAATGGTCTTATGGAGAACCTATTAGATAGCCTTGACATTGTCACCAATCACTATTGGATTCTCTTAAGACTCCAATTGTTGGTCACCGCAGAGACCTGTGGGTCTTCAGGACAGGAAACAAGAAGGCATAGGAAGTTGAGCTCATAGTAGATCTAAGGGTGTCAATGGGACAGAAAGAGAGGAGAGACAAGTAGAGTTTCCACTTGGCCAGTGTCTTACCAACTTAGCTGTTGAAACAGATTAGAAGAATAATTGTCTTACCTCTTGGTGTCACTAGGGTAACATAACAGGGGCCACAGGAAGTGAGGGAAACATGGAAGTCAGCTCGGGCAGGACCTTGGTGTCGCCTGGAAAAGAAATGAGGGACACATGGAGGTCAGCTGAGGCAGGACCTTGGTGTCACCTGGACAAGAATTGAGGGACACATGGAGGTCAGCTCAGACAGGGCCTTGGTGTCACCTGGACAAGGAATAAGGGACACATGGAGGTCAGCTTAGACAGGGCCTAGGTGTCAGAAGGACAAGAAATGAGGGACATATGGAGGTCAGCTTAGACAGGGCCTTGGTGTCACCTGGAAAAGAAATGAGGGACACTTGGAGGTCAGCTCAGACAGGGCCTTGGTGTCACGTGGACAAGGAATAAGGGACATATGGAGGTCAGCTGAGACAGGGCCTTGGTGTCACCTGGACAAGAATTGAGGGAAACATGGAAGTCAGCTCAGACAGGGCCTTGGTGTCACCTGGACAAGAAATAAGAGAAACATGGAGGTCAGCTTAGACAGGGCCTTGGTGTCACAAGGACAAGGAATGAGGACACATGGAGGTCAGCTTAGACAGGGCCTTGGTGTCACGTGGACAAGGAATGAGGACACATGGAGGTCAGCTTAGACAGGAGACAGGGCCTTGGTGTCACCTGGACAAGGAATAAGGGAAACATGGAGGTCAGCTCAGACAGGGCCTTGGTGTCACCTGGACAAGGAATAAGGGACACATGGAGATCAGCTCAGACAGGGCCTTGGTGTCACCTGGACAAGAAATAAGGGACACATGGAGGTCAGCTCAGACAGGGCCTTGGTGTCACCTGGACAAGGAATAAGGGACACATGGAGGTCAGCTCAGACAGGGCCTTGGTGTCACTAGGACTAAGAAGTGATTGTAACAAAAAGTGATGGAAAAAAATGTTTAAAAGGTTAGCCATAATATCTCATCACACTAAAAGAATCATTATTTATAATACAATCTGTGTTTTTCAGCTGAAAATCCCCCTGGACTATCTGGAAGCAAAATTGTCAAAGCGACTGTTGGCGATGCCGTCAAACTTTCGTGCTCCTATCCCTGTAGGTTCAAAAAATACGAGAAGTATTGGTGCAAATGGAATAACCACAGGTGTGAACCTCTGAGCAATGTGGAGGACACTCAAGATACTCGGTTGATCAGCTGTCAGACTGAGAAGTTTCTGCTGAACATCAAGTCCGTATCTCTGAATGACAGCGGATTCTACTGGTGTGGTGTCAAACATGAGACCAGATATGACCAGACCATAACTGTGCGCCTGATAGTTGAAGGTGAGTTGTGTTCAAAAGAGAGTCCAAAGTCCAAAAATTACATGACCATCAACACCAATTGGGTGGACCGGTATTCTCGTTATTCCTAAACCAAAAGAAATATCAGTGCATTGGATCAACATGGCTGTACTTCCAACCATTTTCTGAGATCAACAGACATTTTAATTGTCAAAGACTGGATTGTTTTGTTTTGGTTGATTAATTGGCTGTCTTTCTTACCCCAGAACCTACAAGAGATGTCTCCAATACTAACGTACGGGCCAACTTTGGTCCAGACTCAAACAAAGGCCAAGTAATTGTCACCCCTCCAAGGTAGGTCCATCAATTTTCTATGGTTACATCAACCACCATGGTTTAGTATGGTGTACACATATGTGTGATGGAACAAGTTGATGTATATTTTGTGAAGGAAGAATTTCTAGCATGCAACACTTGGCCCAATTTTCTCAAAGAACTGGGTGCAGTCCTACAAACCTTCAAAGTTGGTGTGCATCAGGACCAATACAATGCAACCGTAATTTCTGACTCCACCACGTCCAATTGGCCAAATCATTAAGCGGCTATCATGTTTTTCTCTGTGGTGTCTGGATTGGTGGTCATACTTCGATTTGAAACGAAGGAGAGAAAATAATGACCGCCATCACCGAAGACCCAATGACACCCAACTAAAAATATTTGTAAAGCCCTGGTACTGAGAAAACTTGGTCTTACATATCTTTAAACATGAGGAAATCTTCTTTATCTTCGCAATTGCCAATATTCAACCTCCTATCTCCCTATTGGTCTGTAAGGAAGCCCGTCACCTCATTGGGCCAATAGAAAGACATGGGAGCAAGGGCTGACCAGTCAAAGCAGACCAGACCTGTACAGTAAATATTTGTGCTCGCTGTACCATAGACAGGTTCACTTTGATTCTTTGTGACTCCTTTTTATATATATCTTTTCTTTGCCCATTTCTAGCACTGGCAACAACAAGAGTGGTACCGTCACCGCCGTCGTGGTCTCTGTGTGTGCCGCTGTATTGGTGGTCTGTGCTGTGTTACTGTTTATTAGGCTGAGAAAGAGGAAGAATTCAGGTGAGAATTGTATTGTACTGCTCACATCCTTTAAAACGAGTAAAAGTGGCCAAAAAAATAGGCAAAATCTGTAGCTTGTCAATCAGCACCTGGCCACTCCCAGTCACGCCCAATGCTTTCTAGACTGACAGCACTGAACTCCTCCCACTGTGAGCTGCAGTGTCTGGTGGGGGTGGTAAGGTTTCCTTTACTTGTGTATTACTTTATGGTTACTGGATTTGGGGCTTGTTAGATCCTCCAAAAATACTAGAGCCCCCTCCAACCTTTTAAGCTGCTCACCTGTCCCTAGGTCAATGAATCAGAAAGTATCATGTACAATGGATCAACATGACAGCCAGTCAAGTGGTAATTATTCATATTTCCTTGTTATGTCCCCACAGACTTGGTTTCTGTTGGAAGTTACCGGACTAATATAAGCTTGTCTGATCTGGACAAACACATTGGTAAGGATAACCCGGTGGTGACCGATCTGCAGGAAACTGATATCAGCCGCTCAGGAGGTAGGAATCCTAAAATTTACTGGCCTCCAAACCTGATTTGTGTATTTAGAATGAACTAACCCTTCTTTTTTCATTTTTCCTTGGATTCCTTGTGATGTTGGTGTTATTCCTACTTTAAGATTCACCGAAATCAACTAAAAAGGTAAGACCCAATTTAGGAGACAATGGGAGCCATTTACTAAAGCCAGAGCTGGGCTTAGTAGACATGTGCCTTTATTTTTTGGAACTGGCAATCATGTGATGAAAAATTTTATTTTTGGTTTTTGTGCATATGGGCTGTACAGGCAAATGGGCCAGTTTCCCCTTTATAAAGTCCACCAGCACATTTGTTCCCCATCATTATTAGAAACATTCATCTAAAACAAAAAGTCATGCTTAGCTTGAGTAAGGTCAGCATTTTGTTTCCTGGTCGTCTCTATTTCACAATTTCTGTATCCCCTCTGCTTGCTGTTTGCTACTCAGGCGTTGTGCAGCTATCAGGATGCCATGGCAAGGACACGTGATCTACTGCATGGCTGGGTTTCAGCAATTAACATTCCATCTACATGCTCAGGGTAATATTAGGAGGAAGTTACAAACCTGCTTAGGTTGGGGACCTAAAACTATTTGTTTTTACTAATTCCGAAACAAAGATAAGCTGAACTCATCCAATTGCTGTGATCCAGTGGCTTGCCCAAGGCTTGGTTGGTTGGTTTTTCCGGTGGCTGCAGAGGATCATGGAAAGTCTCATTCAATATCTGCAATGGAATATCTAGAGGCTTGTGTTTGGGATGATCGCTGGCTGCAGCCACTTGTCCAATGTCTTGAGCATAGGCTTGAATGGCCAATAGCTCATCTAGTGGCCACAATGGCTCATGCAATGACTCATCCAATGGTTGCAATGACCTATCCAAAGACTTGTCCATTGAATGATCACTGGCTGCATTGACTTGTCCGATGGCTTGCCTATAGGCTGAAATAGATTGGCAGATGGCTTATTCAGTGACCTCAATATTTTGTGCAAAGACTCATCCAATGGCTGCAATTGCCTATCCAAAGGCTTGCCCATAGGATGACTAGTAACTGCAATGATTTGTCCAATGGCCTAACCATAGGCTACAATGGATTGGCTATGGCTCATCCAGAGGCCACAATGGCTCTTGCAATAACTCAAGGGCTGTATTGGCCTTTCCAATGACTTGCCAATAGGATGACACATGTTTGCCATGGCTTCTCCATAGTTTGGCTAATGGTTCATCCAGTGCCTGCAATGGCGTCTCTAAGTTCTTTTCAATGGCTCATCTAATGGCTGAAAAAGGTTCATCCAGTGGCTTGTCTAATGACTGGTAATTTTCTCCTATGAGCACAATCGCATATTTCCCAATAGCAGAACCTTTTTCTCCAACCTCTTGACCACAATTCCTCTGGAGTTGTCCAATATCATTCACACTTGAGAGTCACGTTAGGGAAATACAGTTTTGTAGAATTTCCTCACCTTAATGACTCTCATATATATCATTACAGGGATCCAAAGAAAACCTGGACTATTCCTGCATCCTGATCAATCATGTCGGGACCCCCAATGAGCAAATGGCCGAATAAAGGGCTCTCTGCTGCCCCCTGTGTGCTAAGCCACTCCTTACTGCTAGAGATCCATGCATACTCCGAAATGATAAAATGCAATAGCTACAGGAATCAAATCTATACTCACATATCATAGCTTTTATGTGCTACAACTCGTGTGAGAACAATAATTCACAAAGTTGATCTTACACACGCAGAAAGTCTTAATGGATCAGATATTTTAGCTCACGGTGTAGTCTGGGCGGCTGAATCTCTAAATTCTTATTTATCATTAACACTCCAAACAGTGGGGTCCTTCAAACATAATTCCCAGCTTTGTTCCTGTCCACTTGGGTCATTCTGCCAAACTCAGCGCAGGGATAGTGGGAACCCCAAGTAATGGGCACAACAGGTGGGCAAACCCAGAAACTCAGCACAGGGATAGTGGGAACCCC